>NW_025335942.1:3771919-3781716 GCF_004798865.1 Varanus komodoensis | reverse complement strand
ACACTTTTGTTGGCAGGGTGATGTCTCTGCTTTTTAGTATGCTGTCTAGATTTGCCATAGCTTTCCTCCCCAGGAGCAAGCGTCTTTTAATTTATTGGCTGCAGTCCCCATCTGCGGTCATCTTGGAGCCCAGGAAAATAAAATCTGTCACTGCCTCCATTTCTTCCCCATCTATTTGCCAGGAAGTGATAGGACTGGATGCAATAAACATGAGTACTTGGACCTTTTTTATTGACTATTTTCTTCTGAGTTCAGGTCAGATCAAATGAAGTCATTCTTGTTAGCGCAGAGAGGAAATAAGGGTCTCAGAATTTATTTGATGGCAATGGATTCCCTGTATGAGACCTATATCATTCAATACTCATGGTTGTTTATAGGTCCTTCAGATGATGCTGTACCCCCTCCCATTCCACTTCTGAACCAACAGCTTCTGCAACTTTTTTTTTTTTTCACAGCAGGGCATTTAATTGTGAAAGTGAAAGAAAAACAGCAGTTAAAACATGAAAGTGAAAGACAAGCCATTTCTACTTGTGTATTTGCACTATTTGGTGTAACCACAGTGCCACCTAGAGTTTATGTAGGAGAAATGCAGGAAAGGAAACATTGCAATCAGAGCTCAACTCTGGGAGGAAACTGAAAGTAAATACAGTCGATTAGCAGCTAATTAACTTACGCACGTAGAAAAGCTGAAAAGCAAATATGACGGCAAAATCCATGGGTTCTGGCACAGGGTGGTTGTGGAGAAGCTGACTTCGGACGACAGCTACTGGCAGGGAAAGGCTCTGGAAACCGTTGCATGGCTGTTGAAAGCTGCTGTCAGAGTAGAATAGGATGACTGGGGGAAATGACCAGGAGAAGGGCCTTCTCCGTGATTGCACCCCATGAATGGAGCGCCCTCCCTAAGAAGCACGTGTGCCGCCATCACTGCCCACCTTTTGGCACCAGTTGAAGACTTTTTTATTCCACTTGTGTTTTTAGCAGCCAATTTGGTTTTCATTCTGTGAATTTATTGCTGCTTGCTCGCTGTTGATCTCCTTCCATGAATATCTGATTGTATATTCTTAATGGGTTTTATTCTTGCCCTATTGACTTTATTGTTTTCTTGCTTTTATCATTGCCTGCTCATGCTTTTATTCTAAGCCACCCAGAATGCCCTTTTGGGCTATAGGGCAGCCTATAAATACAATCAATCCATCCATCAATCAAATGCACGGTTTCTGTGTGTTTAAATACAGAATTGCTCCAGTTCTGTTGAAATGGAATGGGTGGGGATCTGATGTTAACCATAAAAGGGGAGCACAGAAGAGATTGTTGGCATGACCCCAGCTACTCAGAGAGCACCTCCAGATCTCTTCCTTCCCAGAAAGCTTTGCTCTTCCATTGAGCCCTGGTAATGGAAAGTTGCTGCCACTGGTGGCCAGTGGGGAAGGGAGAGCACTGAAGTGGTAAACAGTGCCCGCATTCACACATTACGGCAACCATGCTGGGAAACATGCAGGAGGGAGTTTGCCGTGATGTGTGAATTCAGCATCCCTGGTGAAGCATGGCACCTTGGGTTTCCATGACTCACCACAGAGAATCGGCAGCCTGTTCTAAGGATTCCACACTTCCCCGTTGTTTGTCGTCACGTGTTCCAAAGTCTTGCCACGGTTTCTGCATTTCCACCAGCAAGTTCAGTGGTAGGAGGAGCCACGGTCACCACAGACGTTCCAGTCACCATTTCCCGCTGACCTGTCCTGCCTAGCAACTGCTGAGGCAGCTACAGTCCTGCCCTGATTGGCGGCCTTGTGCTTCCTGCCTTCCATGCTGGCACGGGCCAGGCATGGCAAAGGGATCTCTCCAGTAGAGGTCACCTCACCTCTATTGCTTCCAGGGAAAAGTCTGGTTTGACTGAATTTAGAACCCACTTGTTGGCCTTTCTGTTATTTGCAAGGCTCTCCTCCAGCACCATGTTTTGGACACATCAATTTTCTTCCAGTCAACTTCCTTCACTGTCCAGCTTTCACAGGCATGCACAGATTTCCTGGTCACCATCTCCCCTAGGAGGGTGAGATATACTGTATTTCTGCTTATAAGCATTATTTGTAAGTGTGCATCTATATATAAGTTAGCAGATGCAATGAGCAGGTAAGTCCAAGTTTTCATCTGGCCTCATTCTTTTTTTAGACCTCATGGCCACAGCAATAGCATTGAAACTGTGCAGCTGAAAACCTGCATTGAGTTCGCTTTCCTTTGCTTCAACCCACATGTACCTTATTCCTCAGAAACACCTTGAAGTATCACCAGCTAATTGATTCCACTCACTAAGTAATCATTTTCCTGAACAATTAGGCACAAAATCCTATGCATGTTTAGACAGGTAACATTCCTACAATTCCCAGCATGCCCCTGAAAGCGTGGCTGTCTGCAGGGATGCTGGGAGTTACAGGATTTGTTTCTGTATAAACATGCATAGGATTGCAACATAAATAAGCTTACACGCTATACAAGTGTGCCAAAGGCACAAATCTACCTACTTAAGAAACCATAAATAATCACTACCATCTTTTTGTCATGTTATATTTGAGGTTTAAATCATCTATTTTTGCTTCAGTAAGAAATGATTATCCTGTGCTGATAACTTCATCATACTTACAATATTTACAAAAGGAAGTTATTGAACACAACTAATGATTCTGAATTTTCATACTTCTTTTGCATTCTCCCTTTTTTTTTTTTTTTTGGTAACTCAGGAGCTGAATATCGACACAAACAATGCCTGAAATATCATGGCCACATAGCAAACCCAGAAATAGCACCATTGCAAACATATATGCAAATCTGCTTAATTTCAGTTCAGCTTTTTTTGACATGCAGGTCAATTTGGGTAACAGCAGTGCAGAATCAATATAGGACAGAGTGCATAACATGCTTAGAGGAATTTAGCTGTGAAGAGAAGAGAAGAGAAGAGAAGAGAAGAGAAGAGAAGAGAAGAGAGAAGTCTTAGGTGACACTAATGTGACCAATTAACTTGTTCTTTAAAAGACCTGCTACTCCAATTATTTCTGAAAAGAAAATAAGCCCAATAATCTTTTGTCTCTATCCCTGACTTCCATCATGTAATTACACTGATACTGCAATTGTCAACATTCCCTTGTACTCTGTACAGATAAAAGTAACCAAACTTGTAGCAGAGTTGGAGGGCCAAGGAAAAAAAGATTGTATGTAGGAAGTAAGTAGTTACAAGCAGCTCGTTGTTTTTCATTACCAATGATTTGTTTCTTTGCAGAAGAACATCCTGTAAAATATTAAACACCGTCAAAGTGACTAATGCACTTTTTGAATCTAAATATTGCTCAATTAAAAATTAACAAGGCACATAATTTTGATTTCTGCCTACAATTGTACAAACTTGTGCATAAAGATTAATTACTTATAAAGTGAAACATTTTTTTTTCGAACTGCCATTAAATTTGCATCTGCAGCTCGTAGGCTGGCCTTTGCTTTAGGGTTCTTGCTGTAAGAAGAAAGAAAAAAGAAAAGCAAAGCAAAGCAAAGCAAAGCAAAGCAAAGCAAAGCAAAGCAAAGCATTTTTGTAGTCTTGAAGGAGTCAAAAGTTACAAATGCAATGGGATAGGAGGAGTTGCCTTGCTTTTTCTCTAGCTGCGCCCACCAGAGATGGCTATAAGTTTGCTTTTAATTGACCCAAGTTGCAGTTCAAGAAATCTTCAGCTGCCGAGCGAGACGGAGGTGATGCAATTATCCCCATTTTCTTTGGAACAACGAGAAAGGCTGCATATGTGTAGCTGCAAATGGAAAACAAATAAATATTGCAAATAGCAGAGTAGAACCTCAAGAGTTTTGTTTAAAAAATGGAAGGCACGTTCAACACATGCATAGCAGACAGGCAAAAGCCTTTGGCGAGTGTTCAGAATATGCCCCGGCCTTCCCATGGTGTCCCCCCCCCCCCCATGCTGATGCACTGAGCACATGTTGGATTTCCCATTTGAATAGACCCTGTGTCCATATAGTTGAATAGACCCTGTGTCCCTGTGTCCATATAGTGAAAGATCCTTTGATTTCAACAATATTTTAACAACTCTTAATATCATCTGTAGGCTTTAATCTGCAGCCAGGGTGAATCTGGATTTCATTTGTACTATTTGTATGGTGTTTATTTATTGTATGTAAGCCGTCCCGAGGCTATGCAATGGGACGGCACACAAAAATTCTAAATAAATAAATAAACTATGTTTCTTCAGCACTTGGCAGCCATGGAAAGAAAAGTGGTCCCCAGTGGATGCCAGGAGGAGGAAACCGACCCCCAGTTGTCCACACACTTTACTCTAGCTCCCATGTAGCCTGAAGTGCCTGACCCTGCCTAATCTTGGCTGCTAAGCAGGATCAGGCCTGGTTGGAATCTGGATGGGAGACTCAAGTCCTGCGTGCCAGATCCAATGGCCTTCTACCCCTTTCCCAACTGTATGTTTCTATGTTAAGAGGAGCGCAAGTCCATGACAATCTGTTGTGGTGAAGTGGAGGAAGGGAAATTACTTTTTTAAAGTATGCACTGCTTCACCTGAACTATCATTTTGGCTGGTGCCCGCAAAGACCGGTTAATATGTTGGGTTTGTTCTCGTTGCCTTGCAGAATTCAGCCTGCTACTGCAGCCCCAGGGCTAGTTACTCTCAAGGATTCCCATCGGAATTCCACAGGTGAATAGTTGCAGGGGAGCAGCGGGCCTAGCAGGAGCTTGCTTTACGGAAGGGTGAGCAGGTTTTCCATGCCCACATTTCTTCTTGATGAAGTATTCCAACTTGTTAGCTAACTGTAGCTTTTACCTGCACTTAGAAAGAAACAAACCACCTCCATTTATTTCTCGAGCTCTTCAGCAGCACCATTCATTACGAGCGCAGTTAACACGCCAAGGAAGTTGGTTGCTGAGATGACCACAAAGGGGGGCTATTTTTCCCTGATATACTGGATATGGTGGACTTAATGCCTGCCGAAAGCTTTGACTTTCACAGTCAATCCAGATTTATGAGACATCAATGGCACAGCACGGGGCGACGTCGCTACAGCAATTAATTAATTAATTAACATGGATTTATAGGCCACCTATAATTGCCGAGGCCTTCCCAGGTGACTTACGAGCATAAAACATATTAACAGAGTAAAACACATTAAAACCTATTAAAACATAATGAATTAAACATCTGTAAAAGCAATTAAAAAGGGCCACGGCATGCAGGCTAAATGCCAAAAAAATTCCTAAAATGGTATGTCTTCACCTGACACCTAAAGGAAAATAAAGATGGCGCCAGGTGACTCTTCCTAGGGAGAGAGGGCCTAGTTGGCACCCCTCTTGTCTCCCTGAGGGGTGGCTCTCATAGAAGGGCCTCCTGAGCTGATCTAAGGGGGCGGGTAGGTATATATGGGTGCAGATGGTCCTTCCGATAGCCTGGTCCCAAGACCTTTAGGAAATTAACATATATTCCCCCAGCGCATCACCAGTAACATCGTCGTGAGGCTGCCAGGAGGTGTGGCAAAGGTGGGAGGGAACCCCAAGTTAACCCCAAAATTGTAATCACTGCTACATCCGAGTATTTCATAGACTCATGGAAACACAGCGAGCCAGAAGAAGCTTCCCGAGCCACCTAGTCTGACCTTGGCTCCAGCCAGCTCCACTCATGACATGCCCACCATGTGCATGTCAATTTTTTTTATACATTTACCAAAGATTTACAGCGCTCTTTTTGTCAAAGCAAGTCAAAATGTATATTAAAAGGATTGTCCCATGCAGTATTCCATCAAAGTATCATCCACTTGGAAGGCCCACCACCCCTTTTTTTCACATTTTTTATTAAGATTTTAAACTAAAAAAACTAAAAAACGATCCATCATCAAATACATCAGATGTACCGGGTCAGCCCCCTATAACATATCTTTTTAACATTCTATAATCATATTCAAATAGATTTATAAAAATTTAAAGACATCTTTAAATCTAAGCCAAGTCCCGTTTCTCCGGCCAGTCATAAAAAAGGTCCCAAGTTTGATAGAAGTCAGTATCTTCTCTCTCCTTCAGTAATAGAGCCAATCTGTCCATTTCTGGGCCCACCACTCCTCAAGTGCTAGTAGGGATGAAAATTCACAGCGGGCAGCCATGTCTCCCACATTTTGAGGTTTGTTATGTGATTCCGGGCACTTTCACCAGGACATACGCAAAGGGGGGAAGCGTCCAGTAATTTGTCAATTTCAATTGACAAGATTCAGTTTACAAAAAGAGCAAGTTCCTTTAAATCTGAGTATCTTATTGACCATTCCTGAAATGCTTAAAGAAGTCCATTGACATTCTGGAAATAACTGGCTGGTTGTCTGCTTTCGGCACTTGCTGGCCAAATGGCTCAATGCCAGGTTCAGTTTTACTTCTTTGAGAAGAACTGGGGAGAACCTTCCTCTTTTTTATTTATTTATTTATTTTTAATTTATTCATTTTTCGATTTATATCCTGTCTTTTTCCTACAAAGGGCCCAAGGCAGCTTACATCATTCTCCTCCTCCATCTTATCCCCACAACAACAACAACCCTGTGAGGTAGGTTGGGCTGAGAGTCTGTGACTGGCCCAAAGTCACCTAGTTGTCTCCATGGCCGAGCGGGGACTCAAACCCGGATTGCCTGAGTCCCAGTCCTGCGCTCCTAACCACGACACCCCACTGGCTCTCCTTTTCTCCTGTATATTTCTGTATATTTCTGTTTCACTGGAAAGCTGTAGCCAGCCCATTTGGAGAAGAGAGTTCAGCACTATGGATAGCTCCCACCGCTTCACAACGGGCGAGAGTCCCCATCATGGGAGCAACCAGCTTCCCCGTCCCAGGAGCCCCTCAAATGGGCTACACTACAAATTTATGCATGATCACTTGGAAGAAAATCCCACAGGGTCTCATGCGGCTTCCAAGTAATTGCGCAAAGCAATGCAGCCCTAGCAGGGTGGCCAATTGCACATCTCCGAAAAGGAGGAAAGAGCAAAAAAGGGGACGCCATTTGGCATAAAAGCAGAAATAGTATCACTTAAATATAATTTTAATATTTTAATGTCTTCTATATTTTAATATATTTAAATTTCCACATTTTTAAATATATTATTTAAATTTAAATGCTCCTGTACCCATAGTGTGGTAAGTTGTGTGTATCAGTCAGTCCACTGATAAAATTCAACAAAACTGTAATCTCTGCAAAGCGCATCCAAAAGCAACATGGTAAACAAAAGAGACATTTTATTCCACCAAAATACATAATTCCAGTGTCTTTCATAGAAGAATGTACAAAATTTGCAACATCAAATTAAACACGTCCCTATATTTTAAAAAAATGTACATACAACCTAGCTACCAGAATAACGATACGAATAATGAAAAGAAGGCTCAGATTTGCAAATAATACAGAACTATACAGTGGTACCTTGGCCCACGAACTTAATCCATTCCAGGACTCTGGTCGCGACCCAAATTGGTTGTCAGCCAAGTCAAATTTCCCCATAAGGTTCAATGTAAATAAGATTAATCTGTTCTGTAAATATTTTTTTAATTACAGCGAAGATGGGCGCGATCATGGCCATCTCCCCACCCCAAACACAATCGTCCAGGGAAGACGGATACGATTGTGATCGGCACCTGATGCAGAGTTCACGACCTGAGGAAATTTTTTTCCTAAATTTCTGTTCACGACCTGATTTGGTCATGAACTGAGGCATTCATGAGCCGAGGTAGCGCTGTACCATATACATGAAAGTGTGGTACATAAATGTAAACAACAACAACCGCTGCTTCTATTTAACCCATGGCATTTTGGCCAGCTGTTCACGGACAACTTCAAGTGCAGCTCTTCTTTCTTATGGTTTTTTCTCTTCAAACAGAACTTGGACTGGACAAACCTTCGAAGAAAAGTCTTCAAAATAAAGAACAGCCTTTCAAAGAGAGGATACTCCTGTGACCAGCTCAGAACACTCGGCCACCCTGCCACCATCTGAGCTATTACCCGGAGCATCCCTATTGTGTTCTGGATCTAGATATTACTTCATGATTGTGCAAACTAATTTGATTAATTGAGCCAGGAAAAAGCTTAGTGCTTGGAAAAACCTGCCCTGTTTGAGTTATTCTTTTCAATCTGCTTCAGAAGCAGTCTTTGTAAATAAATGACTGCAGTACAAAATCCTGTAGAAATCAGGGAGTGCCTGAGCCCATTCATGCATGATAAATCAGCTCTAATTTGCACATATAACTGCTTCTAAGGCCTACCCATGTGTACAAAAAATGTGGCATCGGAGGCCATTTGCATGGTTGGTGTTGAAGCCATTTGGAAATTCGGAAGTTGTGGCTGAGGGTGGCGGGTTCCTTATTTTCCTTTCCACTTGTCCATTCCCACCACTACTTCTACTTCCATCTTGCTAAGTCTTTGCTTTTCCCTCAGCAGTCCAGGCATTTTATATTTCAATAATCCTTGCAACAGCTTCTAATTAACCCCTCTAATGAACTCCACCATCTCCTTTAAATATATATAATTGATTTTTAACATGGAAATGCTATGGTCATAAAGATTTATGTGGATAAATCCTGTGACTTAAACATATTCTGAATCCAAATCATTTCCCCAAATAGCCACTTTTATCTCTTGATTTTAATTCTAATTTCTCAATAGATTCACACTCATATATCACACAAGGTCAGCAAAAGATCACTGCACAGGGAAGTAACAGACCTCATTCAAACATATATTTCCCTCTTCATGCTCACCCAGGAAAAGAAGTATAAAATTCAGTCTCTGCATATGGTTGGCATATAAACAAAGACAGTTGCTGTCTTCTGGTAGCCATCCGTCTTCAGATTGCATCTATGTTTTTATGCAAGGGTTTCCTGAAGATAGTTTCAAGGTAAACTGGTTGAGAAGGGCTGCTTTGAAGGCTTTAGAAAGGCCGTATGTTCATGCTGTTGGGAGCTTTCAGACTCTGGAGGTGATGGCAGTGAAGAGGTGTTTACTAATATGTGTTCCTTCTGGTGTGGGGAGCAGAAAAGGCTGGTTCTCCTGAGAGGGTCTGGATCTGTGTTTCAAAGTCCTAACTGGATCATAGAATCATGGAATACTGGAGTTGAAAGGGGCCATGAAGGCCATTGGGTCCAACCCCCTGCTTTTACAGGACACCAAGTTACTACCCATTTACACGACTGTCCAGTTTCCTTTTGCATGTCTCCAGTGTGGGAGAGCCCCCCACCTCTCCAGGCAGCTGGTTCCACTGTCCTATTGCTCTGACAGTGAGTGAGGAAATTTTTCCTGATGTTCAGCTTGAATCTGGGTTGTCACAACTTGAGTTTATTATTTTGTGTCGTACACTCTGGCATCAGCAAGAAGAGATCTTGACCTTCCTCTTTGTGGCATCCTTTGAGGTACTTCTAGAGGGATATCATGTCCCCCCTCAGTCTTCTTTTCTCAAAGCTGAACATGCCCAGTTCCCTCTGTCTCTCCTCACAGGGCAGTGCTTCCAGTCCCTGGATCATGTTTGTTGCCCTCCTCAGATAACCCATGACAGCGCATTGTTTTTCTTGCTTGCACAAACACAGGACTGCAGCCAAGAAATTAAAAGATGCTTGCTGCTTGGGAGGAAAGCTATGGCAAATCTAGACAGCATACTAAAAAGCAGAGACATCACCCTGCCAACAAAAGTGTGTATAGTCAAGGCTATGGTTTTCCCAGTGGCAATGTATGGCTGTGAAAGCTGGACCATAAGGAAGGCTGAGCGCCAAAGGATTGAGGCCTTTGAATTG
>NW_025335942.1:3693970-3771819 GCF_004798865.1 Varanus komodoensis | reverse complement strand
TCGCGACTAACAACAACAACAACTGAGATGGTAAATGTTGCTGATTTTACCTGAATGAGCAGGTAAATGGGCAGGGCAGGGCTCAGGTTGTGATCCATGATATGAGACTAGAGGTATTATAAACATGCGAGAGTATCTGTCTGTGAACCGTGGGAAAGTACGTATATCTACCTCCAAAGGTGCTTCTGAGTTTTAAATCTCATTTCCAGTTAGAACAGCAGTTCCCAACCTTTCCTGTGGCCCACACTCCTAGAAAATGTTTGATTTATGTTTGCACCCCCTACAAAAGTACATCCCAAAAGGACATCCCATTTGCAGATGAAGTCAAATGTCTCTCTTTTGAACCACAAATTGAACCGCATACAGTGAACAAATTGAACTCAAAAAATAAGCTTTTCGCTCATTGCATACAATTCAAATATAAACTGAGCAATTAGGAAAATATGTGAACAGTGCAATCAATCCCAGTTGTGGACATAACAGTCAATGGCATCTTTTCATTCACGATTTTGTCAAGACATGGAACATCCTTGCGATTGCGATCCACAAGTCTGCCTGTGGATTCCAGAGATTCCTAGATTCTGTCTTCCTAGATTCCTAGATTTTGTCTTCCTAGATTCCTAGATTCTGGCCCGGGAGGCCCCTTCCGACTCGTTCTGTTTCTATGTTTCTATGACTTGACTGACAAAACAAAACTGTATCCAAATGCAAACAAAAGAATCATAAATATGAGGTCTTCAAAAAGTTTCTGCACTTTTATATTTTATATCAAATGATATATAAAATGATATATAATGATATATAATATTTTTTGCTGATGGCATTAGAAAGTTGGTACAATACTGGGAAAACCTCATTGGAAAGGAAGGTGACTCTATAGAAAAGTGATGCAGTTTGTTTTTTTTAATTCTTAATAAATAGAGTTTTTAAAAGTGCGGAAACTTTTTGAAAAACCCTCATATTTTCACGCTTTCTAATAATAATATTTAAATAATTATACATTTATTTCTAAATTTACTATGAATATAATATGTTATTAGTTATTAGTTATTATTAATGCTATTTCATTGTTGCTTCTCAACAGTAAATATTTATATTATTAATTTTATTGTTAGGCTCATTTTTGTTGAAAAACATCACGATTCACAGCCTTCTCCTGTGTTGCACCCCGAAATACCATCTCACACCCCCTGAAGGTGCAGGGTGTACCCCAGGCTGGGAACTCCTAATTTAGAACATCACTTTCTAATTTTCAAATTGGCCACAAGTGCATCCACAGACTGGCTGGGTTCACACATCACACAAAACTACCCTGCGCATGAGCCACAGTGGGTTGGTTGTCCGCTGAATGGCCGGGCACAGTGCTCTTGACGCTTGGCCGCTGCTTGCTGTGCCGTGTCTCGCTCGTCTCATCCTCCCGCTGGTCTTTAGCAGAACCTTTCCCACTCTGATCCCTACCCCTTTGTGTTCACGGCCAAATATTTACTTACTTACTTGGGGGCCTCCGTGAAAGTGCAACTGGGGTCCTATTGGGGGAAGACCCTGAAAAATCACGCATTTCCACCTGCTCTTTTGTCTCCAAAGTGTGCCTAGGCAGGATGCGCGTTCAGCCCTGGTCTGCTGCTCCATTTCTGCAGCCGTGCTCCTCTGCTCCTTCTGAGGTCGGCATCACTGCCGTTCCTGACAGGTGACTTACCTGCATAAAGGAAAAATACTGTGACAGGAGTCACCAGTGAATGTGAGCTGAAATTAATATTGCAGCATTCAGATAGCTGCTTGGCTGAATTTGTAATTGCTTCGCAGACAAAGCAGATGATCGCAGTTGTCAGTGAGTCAGCTTCGCTTAACTTCCATTCTTGCTCTCTGTCCATAGTTCACAACCCTCACTTTCCTGGAGGTGCTTTGGACTCCTCGAACCTAAATAATAAACGTATTCAGAAATCTTCTTGCCTCATTATGTGGGACGAACAAGGGGCTTCCTGGAGCAGCGTTCCTCAATGGACAACATGGGTCATTGAGCCAAGGAGAACAGCAGTGATAGAGGACAGCTTGCCCACCACTGGGGATTGTGCTTTTTTCACACAACTGCAGGAATTGACTTGTGGGTACTCCAGGCCATCTTCTCCATTCGCAAGAAGGTTCTGCAAGTTTGGTCCATGAACTGAGCATGCACCAAAGAAAGTTTATTTGCTTGTTACTTTTACATCAGTAACTAATGTCCTCCAGGCAGATTAGGTCAAAAATATAAAATGCAGTACGGATATTTCAAATAAAACATACAAAACTGTAAACAGGGCAGGGATCCATAGAACAGCTATGAAGATCTAGAACTAAGCCTCTAAAATGCCTGGGAGATAAGAAAGGTCTTGGATGGGCCCCAAAAGGTTAACTACATCAGTGCCCAAAGAACCTCTTTTGAACAGGCATCGAATCTTCTGCAAAGCACAAGGATTCTGGGGCAGGTTCTGCCACAGACGGGTTGCTATGGAAAGGCTTCTGTGATGCAAAAAGCCGGGCAGCTATTGTCATAGTTCAATGGGATGACGAGCAATACGTGGGCAACATTCACAGCCTGAATTAAGAGGCTTCTCTGCTTGAGGTGCTAACTTTTGCTTTTGTTTTGGGGCCAAGAGCTTGAAAAGCAAGGAGAAAGGCCATTAGCCAACCCATCTTTTAAAAAAGAAGTATAGAATGAATTTTTGCACTTGATTTTGCACTCAATTTTTACATCCATTTGAGAGAGTCAGGGCCTCCCTAAATGGCCCCCAGAGAGCTGAGCTCCACTCTTGGACTCCAGCTCTGCTCTTGGACTTCCTTAGACCCAAGGGTTCTGCACCCAGGCCCCAGCCAGACTCCTGGCTACTTGAATTCCAGGCTGGCTGTCTTATGTTCTCCATTCCCACGCACAGAACATGAGTGGAAGCGCCTTCCTGAAGGATTGATCCGAAGTAACCGCATCCTACCCTGACTGCAAAATAAGCATCTCTCCTGATGCGACCCACAACCGGAGTGAAAAGGGAACTGTTTCATGAGTGCCCATCACCACAGAAGCACTGAAATACAGAAAACCACACTCTCCCTTCCTAAATCTCAGAAAAGGTAGGATGGGCTTTTCAGTGCATGTCCTGCCGATTCACTTTTCCAGAGAAAGTAACACAAGTTTCCTGGTATTTAACCACAAAGTATAAGTAACTAATAAATGTAAGCTGTGTAGGCCAGGAGCTCCGGGATGTGTATGATTACTTATACATACCTTGTTGGTAACAGAGCATAAATACTGCAATAAAGTTTCCATTTGTAATTTGTGCAGAACGTTTCAGAACGTATGAAATATGAATCGTATTTTGTAATGGCCCTTTGTGTTAAAGTCTGCTGGGAAAATATTGTTCTCTGTGAGACAAAGTAAATTGCAAGGGTTACTGAAGGGACTTCATTCTTGTACAAGGAAATACATTTAATCTGACAAGGTTGCTCTAATGATCTCTCGTGTTATCTTTTATTGAACACAAAATTTGGTACAGCCATCAAAGTTTCGTATACTGCCAAGTGCAGATTACTGATACGGGACTGAAGGGAATTATCCCAACAAAAAATTACTTAGTCCAACACTCTTTGGGGATGTTTATAAGTTTTGATGAGAGGAAAAAACCCATGGCACCCAGGGTAACAACTGTGAATTGCTTTGTGCTCTGTTTGTACTCACACATAAAGAGGCAATTTCTGAGCCAAGAACCAAGAAACAGAAGAATGGAAGAGCTGCCCTTCTGGACCCAAAAGACCCACCTCGTTCGGAGATCTGTGCTCAGCCATAGCAGACATACATCTGTAACTGCCATGAGTTGGCTCAATCAGCCCTGAATAGATTATAAATCCTGGCATTCTTGGTTAGATGTTGTTGTTTTTGGAGAATATCCTGGACCGACAGAGAGATGAACAAGTGGATCCTAGATCAAAACTGAGGCTGTTGTACTTTGGGCACATCAGGAGAAGGCAGGACTCCCTGGACAAGACAATCCTGCAAGGGAGAGTCGAAGGCAGAAGACAGAAGGGGAGACCAATAGGAGATGGGTTGGCTCCATCAAGGAAGCCACAGCCTTGGACTCAGAAGAGTACAGTGGGGCTGTTGGAGACAAGAGGACTTTCATTCATTTCATTGTGGGGGGCTTCCATTCATGGGATCACCATGCATTGGAGGAGACTTGACAACACATACCAACAACAGAGGGGATGCAGGTGGCACTGTGGTTGTGCTGGTTGATCGAAAGGTCGCCGCTTTGAATCTGCACAATGGGGTGAGTTCCCATTGCTCCGTCCCAGCTCCTGCCAACCTTGCAGTTCGAAAGCATGCCAATGCAGGTAGATGAAAAGGTGCCACTTTGGAGGGCAGGTAACAGCGTTCCGTGCACCTCGGTGTTTAGTCATGCCGGCCACACAACCACGGAGACTGTATGCAGACAAACGCTGGCTCCCTCGGCCAGGAAACGGAGATGAGCACCGCCCCCTAAAGTCAGGCATGACTGGACTTAATGTCAAGGGGAAACATTTACCTTTACCTTACCAACAACAGAAGGGCCTTCCACTCTTGCTCTTTGTTGATTACATTTCTGTGTCCCCAATAGCCAAAGCTCTCTGTGTTTTTCTGTTTGCATTACCTAAGGCATTCTTTGAAAGCAAGCAATTGCATTCCACTGTGGAAGCTAATCTGGCTTGGCCAGGCTAGAATACCGTTTGCAAGTTGCTCTCAGAACCTTGGAAGAAAATCAAAGTATAAGCATAATAAGCAGAACAAAATAATTAAGATAAGAAATCACAGATGTGGGAGAAACACTTCTCATGCCGTAAGTGAAAACACCTTTGGAATGCCCTGGCAGGGCTGTGGCAAAACTAGGAATTTTCAGTAAACCAGAAACATGTTCGTGATTTCATGTTTCCTGTATAAAGTTGGAAACCTGTGGTGGAAAAATGCATTTCAGGCAGTTTGCTTAATAACCTAGCAGCAGAATTGCTGAAGGATAGAGTGACTTTCAGACTGGTAGCAATGTTACTCTTAATGGCTCACTCGCTTTTCCATTAGTGCCAGCTCTGGAGTTCACAAGGGTCTGTCATCGCTCTCTTCTACACCCCGTTTAAATCTGAAAACTTTTCTTCTCTTCCCTGCCCCAGTTCTTGAGAACCTGCAAGGGTGTAAGTTGACCCAAAGCATGCAGCTCCCATGTCCGGGCACAGGAAATTCCGGCTATCTCTGCACGGCAAGATTACCCTGAGAGCTTGGGTGAGGGTTGCAGTTCAAGTACAAGAAGCACCAGACTTGATGATAATGTTGTGTATCCTGAGTGATAAGTAGAGAATGAACCTGTGTTTCCTGAATCGAGACTGTTCGACAAAACACACCCAGGATGGATAACGTTGCACTTAAATGCCTAATGACAAGGGCTAGGATTAATGTGTCCCCACCTTTTTAGTCCGATACATCGGCTTGATGGATATTCTGCTAATAGATCAAAAGAAGAATTGTACCAGAACAGGAAGTTTCAGCAGAGGTTAATACATCTTGTAGAGAAACGGAAGATCCCAATCTCTTAACAACCTGCTCACTTACATCAGTCTTTTCCACAGGGGCAAAAAAACCCCTTTCATGGACTGAAGGTTGCTGATACCTAAACGGCGACTGTCAGCTTTTATTCCAGAAGTGGATTTTCCACTCCCAAATATTGCTTCTTGCACCTTGTGTGGATCGGTTGTCTATTTGTTACCAAAGGTTGTCCCATGTGGATGTTTGCTGATTTTTTTAACCTTCTCTAAAGTTCCCTGTTTCTGCAAATAAGTCTATTTTCTTTCTTTCCCTGAAGTGTGTGGCTGTTGCATGGGGAGGCAGTCACTATTTATTTATTTATTCATTCATTCATTTAAAGTTTTTCTATGCTGTCCCTTACTTTAAAAAGTATCTGAGTGGCTTACAAGGAACAAAAAAACCAAAGAACAAAAATCATAACAACAACTCACAGCACACTACATTTAAGATAAGGATAAAACAAGGATAAAACCAATTAATTGTTAAAATACCGGGAAAATAAAAAGGTCTTCGCCAGATGCCAAAAAGAATAGAGCTATGGCACCAGGCGGACCTCCCTGGGGAGCGCATTCCACAGTCAGGGGGCCACCACTGAAAAGGCCCTTCTCTGAGTAGCTGCCCTCCTGATTTCCTTCAAAGAGGGCTCCCAGAGAAAGGCCTCTGCCTCCGATCTCAAGGGGTGGGCTGGCACATAGGGAAGAAGGCGCTCCTTTAGGTATCCAGGACCCAAACTATTCCAAACTTTATTGTCATCTCAGACCTATTTGCATGTCCACCAACCAACAAACTTTACAACTTCAGAAATGGACAAGCAGTGCCATGATTGGTTTGGAAGCAAATCACTAAAGCTGAATGTGAGGATTTAAAGATGAGCAGCAATGAGCACTGCTGTTGTCTGGAACTGCATGACATTATGCTGAAGTGGTGGAAGGGAAAGAAAGCTCCGGCTCAGTCGGTTAAGAAGGGATCTCGGGATTGGCATTTGCCTTCCAATTCATCTATTCCAATTCTGCTCAACTTTATAGCTACATTTTCATGCTCATTTGGACTTGGTGCAAATCTCAGCAATTTCTTATCAGCGTATACTAATGGACTTGTCTTGCTTTATTTACAAAGAACAAACTGCATCTGGAAAAAAAAGGGAGAGGGGAAAAATAAGGAAGGATGCACAAAATTGATTTTTTAGGCTGTTCGGACTGGCGCACCCATTGATGTATTGTAAACGGCCTGCAAAAGAAAATATCAGTGTAACTCTTACAACAGGGACCCTGACAAAAATCTCCAACTGGCAAGTGATCCTTCAATGTTTTGAATCATGTATCATGTGGATATTAATTCATTAGCTTTCTACATATCTAATATCAGCTGATCAGTCTGAATGCCATGCGCAGGTTAGCTGCCCCTAGAAAGATTTCCTTTCCCCTTTGTAGCACGTCTTTCTCAGTTTGGAAGACTTTCTCTCTCAGGGTAGGGTAGGCTAGGCTTGGCTTGGCTAACTTGGCTGACTTGGCTTGGCTTGGCTGGGCTTGGCTGGGCTTGGCTGGGCTTGGCTGGCTTGGCTTGGCTGGGCTGGGCTGGGCTGGGCTGGGCTGGGCTGGGCTGGCTTGGCTTGGCTTGGCTTGGCTTGGCTTGGCTTGGCTTGGCTTGGCTGGCTAGGCTAGGCTAGGCTAGGCTAGGCTAGGCTTGGCTTGGCTTGGCTTGGCTGGCTAGGCTAGGCTAGGCTAGGCTTGGCTTGGCTTGGCTTGGCTTGGCTTGGCTTGGCTTGTTGCTGCTCCAGTTTGCAAACTGGAGGCCTGGACTTGCCTTGATTTCTCACCTCATCAATCCACTCGTTCAATGATCATGCGAGGTGAGGGCCTGAAGAAGGCAGAGCACTCAAGAGATGCCCAGTGCTCCCACCCTCATGCCTTGGGTTGTGTTGGTCCCATCCTTCTGTTCAGATCTTGGATTAGCAAGCTCTGAAAGCAGCCTCTACACATGTTCACTTGACCACGAGTAGCACTGTCCACACAAATGTGAGCCCTGCCACCTGGCTTCCAGCTATGCCAAGAGCTCCACACACGCGCCTGTGAGCAGAAGTAGCTTCCCCCTTCAGACTTTCCCCCACATGCTCACCTGAATACAAAGGGGGCTTAGCTCAGATCCAGGTCAAGCGCCTAGTCATTCGCCCACTGACAAATTCCACCTGGCATATAATCTGATCCCCAAATAGTGCAAAGTCGCTCTTAAATTAATAAAGGGAGATTGTGCCTACTAACATATCCCTTTTCTTGCCGTTTCAGAAATGAATATACACAGTTTCCCCATTTTTAGCCAGCCAGTGTTTTTATTGGGCAATCTGAGCCACTTCGACTTAGGGACTAGCCCCATTAAATTAGTGGGAAGTATTCCCAGGAAAGCGTGTATAAGGTTGCAGCATTATTACCAATAGTACCATTAGATCGCCATTTATAATTAAGAAATTTGCAGCTGTTGGATTTTGGCATTAACAAGATGTTTTGACCTTTGTATTTTCTCGATATTTTAACAGTTAATGAGTTTTATCCTTGATTTTACCATCATTTATCAGAGGCAGTGTGTTGTTTGTTGTATATGGTTGCTTTGCTTTTTGGTTTCTTGTAAGCCGCCCCCAGAGACTTATAGAATTGCACAGCATATAAAAACTTTACATAAAAACTTGACATACAACTTTACATACATACAACTTTACATATGTATGTATGTATGTAAAGCATATAAAAACTTTACATACATACATACATACATACATACATAAAGTCCAACTCAAGTCATGTCAGCAACTCAACTCGGAGTTGAGTCAGGAGCAAGGAGCCAATGATTCATGGAAGGCTCATCTCCAATCCCACCAAACCCGCATGCTGTGCCTTCAAAGCACACAGGCCTTTGAGTAGCTCCAGGAGGGGCTTAACTCCCAACTGGAGATTTCTTCAGGAACAGAGAGCACAGCCGGTCCCTTCCTGCTCCCCTGCGGGGTTGTGTACGCAGCACCTTCGCCAAAGCCTCTCTCCTGCCACCCCTTCCCCGGTGATGCTGCTAACCATGCCCCGGAAAGTAGCTCAGTCCAGCCGCAAACCACACTTGGGAGTGTCGGAATGTGCAGAATCGCTCGGCATCCAGTGGCGCAGCAGGTCTGAGCTAGAACAATACGATGCACTGGACTGACTTATCAGTGAGCGACGTGGCCACGCCATGCCTGACGCGCTGGGGGCTCGACTCAAGCGACCGGCCCCCAGGCCCGACTCAAGTCACACCCGTGACTCCGCTCGGACTTGACTCAGGAGCAGCGAACAAGTGGCTCCACTGGATACTTTCTTTATGACCGAGCCGCTCCAGGGCTTACTGTGCAGCAGGACATCCTAGACAGCAGAGGGGGGGAGGGGGGAGTTTCAAGGGGGTGGGGGCAGGATAGGGAGGAGGGGTTGCAGTGGGGGAAGGGAAGGCTGCAGCTCTTCTATTTGGCATCAGGAAGGTGATGGGCGGGAGAGACAAGGGATGTTTGAATAAGGGCAAAGTGAGTTCTGTTCTTTAGTTAGTTTTGTTTAACTAAATTGTGGCTGAAGAAAAGGATGTCAGTGCATCATTCAGAGAAGCACAGATGAGAACATCAGTGGGGGGTCACAACTCCACACACACGCGCGCGCGCGCGCACACACACACACACACACACACACACACACACACCATCACCACCCCCCTTTTGTCTGTAAAGGCTGACTCCTGAGACCTAAAAGAAGAGGCTCGACTCAAAAATTTGGTAAGAGAGCCAGTGTGGTGTAGTGGTGAAGTGCGTGGGCCTGGGACTCAGGCGATCCGGGTTCGAGTCCCCGCTCAGCCATGGAGCCAACTGGGTGACTTTGGGCCAGTCACAGACTCTCAGCCCAACCTACCTCACAGGGTTGTTGTTGTGGGGATAAGATGGAGGAGGAGAATGATGTAAGCTGCCTTGAGCCCTTTGTAGGAAAAAGGCAGGATATAAATTGGGGGGGGAAAAATATTGCAATGACTTAAGACTTGGTTTGGACTTGAAAGTAAAGACTTGGGACTCGACTCATGACTTGAAGACAACACTGGAACCAGGCCTGGAAATCTTCCCCTTTGCACTATTTACAGAGGACACTTCTCTGCTTGAGGAACTATCTAGTCCAAGGCTGGCTAAAAGATAAAGAATCCTAAAAAGGGAGAGCTTGAAGTGGCCTATGAACAGTTGGACCCAGAGAGCAGACAGAACATGTACCCGGCTCATCTGAATACACTCTTTTCTGCTACGGTAACATGCACCGTATTTCTATTTCAGTGCAATTGCTTGTTTCCCGATGTATATGGATATAAACCAACATAAACAATGTTATACAAATCTGCGTCATCAGATTGTGCTCTTTTTTGGCAATGCATTAAGTGCCCACGCTGTGAACAAGCGATGTGATGTGACCTTATCCAGCCACACAAACAGGTCTCAACTCCAAGGCAATAGCATAAAGAACCTTCTTGCAGAAAAAAAATAATCCAAGGACAAATGTCCCAAAGATGGAATGACAGCATTAGGCTGTACATATTCCCAATATGTATTGCAAATATTTCTTTAATTTCATTAAGTCAAGGGTAGGTTAGTTACCAATGCAATATCTTCACAAGAAGATAATACAGGATCTTTGTATATGCAGCATATCCTTGCAGCCTTTAAAACATATTTAACTTATACTTAACTTTATATTTAATACATTTGGCCTATTTAAACATAAAATTGCTGCCTCTGAATCATCTAACATCAGGACATAATGATGACAGTAAATCTTTTTGTTGATTTGAGATGATGAATTAAACTTTCAAAGGCAGATAACGCTGTTCTCATTTTCCCTGTGTTTACATTCTTCAAAATATAACTGTGGATTCAGAAGTACTAGAAACAATAGAGTTGATTATTACGACGTATTTATCTAAAGGCATGAACTGGAAGGAGTGCTGTAAGTATCAGCAATGAAAGAAATAAATGAAAAAAACAAGGAGCTGTAAAGGTTTTCTAACACTACCCCACAGTTCTAACTATTCCAGATGTTTTAATATCTGCAAGAAAAACCTTGCCCCCCCACCCTTGAGCACTGAGCAAGGGAACAGTGGGAATCCACACTGCATGGGTGCTGGAGTCCCTTTTCTGCTCAGAGGCTGGCCCATTCAGTCCATCACGCGCTTCCAGTAGCAAGAGGAAGTATGTTGTCCTTGGTCCTTTGCCACTTTAGATGGAAGAGCTGAAGCTCTTTTGATTTGGCTAGACGATTTCTGGTCGTCGTTGCAACACAGCCAACTATATCAGAAACTGACTCCGTACTGAAGTTAGGAAAAAACAGCTGGTCAAAACTGAGGGCAACAACAGACCTGCAGGGACTTTTCCAGCCATCTTTACCAAAGCTGTGTACAGGCATGAGAAGAATCTGCCCACTAGGGGGCAGCACCACAGCAGAACTTGGGAAGCTCCAGGGATTTCCAAGAACTTTGGACCAAAGGAAAGGAGCGAATAAAGACCTAGTCAGTTTTGAACATGTATCTTCCATGACATCTAGATGTTCAGGGGTTTCCTGCTTCCTTGTCATTTTTGAAGGGTGGCGGCAGCTGGTTGCTTGGTTTGAATGCCAAGTGGCACATTCCCCGGATGCATCAAAGAATAACAGAAAGGGCAGAACCACTGAGCCCAAAAAGTCACTTCCCTATGTCGAACTTTAAGTATTTAGGATGTGCGCATTTAAGACCGGTGCACAGGGCTTCTAGAGCAAAGCAGCAGCCAGAGACTTCAGCCTTATTACCAAAGATCCCTTTTGACTGAAACAAACAATCCAATAAAAACACTCCTGTGTGCAAAACAAGATGTGTACAATGATAGCAACATCTATTGCAAAAGGAAATATCCCATGCATTAGAAAGTGCCTGCAATATCTAAGAGGTGCAAAAAATACAGAACGTTAATAACGCCACATGATAGAAATCCATGATCCTCTTTCAACAACAAAGATTATTTTTACAGTCTTGTCTCACTGCTAAGCCCCAAAGGTACAGTGTGTTGGGTTGCATCGCACTGAATATCCGGCTTTATCATATTTGCTGACAAAGTTCAATACTTGCAAAATGGCGCCAGTGCAAAGGGGGAAATGGGAGTCATGGTAAGGAAGGAGCAGAGGTTGCTCTCGGATGTGGACCTGCCTGACCTCACGCCATTCCCAGAATCCACTCTCCTTAGTCACTCCCCAGGGCCCCCCAGCTGCACCGCAGGACAGCCGATCCCAGCTCCTCCCCGTAAGATCGGAAGCTGCATAGGGACTGCAAGGCACACAAGCACGGCTGCGTTCCCAGGCGGGGCTCCCCTCCCCTCCCGTTGGCCCACCTGAAGCGTGGAAGAAGCACACTGCAGCCTGCCTGCTTCCCTTGTTCCCAAGACAGCTTCCGCCCTGGTCAGAATGGGCCGCACATCTGGAACTTTTCAGTGCCTCGTCGGATGGTGTTTGACGCAGGCGAAGCCCTAAGCTGGTGAAGCCAAGCTACCTGGTGGACTGGCTCCTCCCATGTCCGCCTGCCTGGATGTTAAGCTCACGCTTACTGGGCCTTCAGTTCGCTATCCCCCCAAACGCAGTGAAGCAGCTGCTGAGAAAAGGGCCTTCTCCACTGCACACCCCAGTGGGGGAAAGAGCTTCCCCGAGAAGCTTGCCTGGCGCCTACATTGTGCTCTTTTTCACTCCTTTTTATGTGTGAAAAATATAACCTTTTTATTTTCCTGGGCATTTTAGTTTTCCTATTTCAGATTTTAATCTCGTGTTGCCTTTTAAATCTTTACACTGCCCCCAAGCTCTGTTTGGCAATTATTTTTTATTTTAAAATATAGTTTCCGATGTTTGAACCTTTCTATTGCCTTTTAGCATCTTGTTCTTATGGTTTTAATTGTCATGAACCCCCTCCCTTCGCCCTGCTGAGAGCTTTGGCAATTGAGTGGTCTAGAAATACAAACAAGACATTAATAGAAGAAAGAGTCAGCTCTCAGCATGAAAGCACCAACAACATGCGGCAGAGGTACTGGGTCATACAATGCCTACAGCTCCCAAGATTGCTGATCAGGGGCCACGCTGGCAGGGGCTGATGAGAGCTGAAGTTCAAAACATCTAGCGCACACCAGGTTGAGAAAGATTGCTACTCAATAACACCCATGCTCCCTCCATTGCAAAGTTAATGCCAAAACTTAATTAATTAACTTTAAATCAACTAATTCAAAAATGACAGACTGAGAACCTAGAAGCAAAGAGGGCATCATCCAGGAATGACAATCTGAATGCCCTTCCCACGTTTAAAATCGCTTTCTGTGCCTGCCAAAAGGAGACCGATCCGTCTTGCCTGAATTTGCGGCATGCGCTTCTCCTAAGAAGCTGCGCTTGAAAATCCACCGTGTTTATCATTCATGCACCAAAGCCTTCATTATGCACGCAGGCCGGCGTTCCTCATCCGCGCTGCCTGCCATTTATAATGCAGCCCCACTGAAATATCCGAGCTGCTAACATCTGTCTTCCACCACTGAGAAAAGGGGAGAGATTCCCATAGATAAAAGGGCGACAAAAGAAAGGAAAACCTATGACATAGTCAAATTTTATTAATGGATCAACCATATGCATCCAGGGAACAATTAACTATTCACAGGTGAAATTAACTGATAGGAGTGTCTGTCACGAGCAAATCGAATGCGCTCTGATTGTATCAATAGTTTTCAACCAGTGTCCCGTGGTTATCAAAGTATCAAATAAATTTGTCCACTCTCTTCCTTTGGGGTGCAAAAAAAAACTTTAATTATCCAGCCACGGTGTATGGCAGGTCATTAATAAAAGCTAGTTATCTAGCAGCTGGTTTTAGAGTTTTACTGTTATCAGTCTTTTATCTCAATAAATGTTTGGGAAATGTCCTTAAAATTAGTTCTGCTACTTTGCCCCAGTGACTAAACAGATATTTGAAAATAATAATAGTAAAGGAAGAAAAAAGCAAGAAGTTTGCTAGAATTTACTGTACATAATAAGGGTGTCAGCTCCAAACCTCCCCCCTCCTGCTCTTGCTACCACCAGAATTGAATTATGGAGTTTGGTTGCAAATACATTGATGAATCTAACCAACCTGCAAATGCAGATAAGGATAAACTCACTTGATGGTTTAGTTCTCCTTAATGTATATTTACTCAGCCTTTATGTTATGTATGCATTTTACGTTTGTTTTGAGATTCCTTCAGGTTTGGGGTTTGAAGTTTTTTGTTTTACTTTTCTGCTGCATATATCACTGACAAATGTAAAAATTGGAGAGAGAAAACTCCCAGTAATAACAAGACGAGAAACAAATAAAAAAGGAGAAGGTGCCGAAGCACCGCGTTACCCCAGCCGAGCATTCCAGAAGGTAAAGAACAGAGAATGCTTGCCAATGGCTGGGGCCCCGATCCTTTCCCAGGAGAAGCACAACACCAAGCGATCCAGGCACTGCCACAGGAATGGATACACGCGGTTCCTTTCGGTTACATCAGCACAATAACGGACATGGTCCAGCCAAGTTCTGAAGCGTGTGTCCCACTGGCTGCACGAAGGAAAACAAGGGTACACAAGACGCTGTAAACACTTTCCCCACTCGGTTGGGGGAAAGGGTTTGTGGATCAAGGCGAGAATAAGATGGCTCCACTTGCGTCCTCCACAGCACCCCATTCGCAGTCCAGACCGCTTCCATTTCCTGTTGCGTCTTTTTCTGGAGGCTTCAACAAGCTTCCTCAGCTTCTCCTCAAAATTCCCTTCCCCCCATGCAATTTTGGGGTGACCTACCTCAGATGAATACTTGAGACATGCGTAAAGTGCATTGTACAATCTAAAGCACCACATAAACGCAATGCATAGTCCTTAATTAATAGTAGTAAAGCCATGCTTAATGTATTGTTTAATTTTACATATGCGAACTTAACCTTCCGTGTTTTACCACTTTTATGGGACTCTTTTCTTCCAAGTATATACTGAATGGGCACCAAAACTGCTGTTCAGATTGTTTGAAGTCCAGCATACAATTGCTTGTCCATTGGGATCCACCTGTGGCGTATGGTTTGAGTGTTGGACTGGGGACCTGCGAGATCCGGGTTCAAGTCCCCACTCGGCCAAGAAGTGCACTGGGTGACTTTGGGCCAGTCACTGAGTCTCAGCCCAACCTTCCTCCCAGGGAGGATAAAACGGAGTTTTGTTAGCCAGCTTGGATTCCTCATGAGGAAGGCTATACATGCAATGTAATCACCATCCTTACAACAAGCCTGTGAAAAACGGTCGTGTTCCAACCACAGTTGAACCCTTCCAGGCCCCAGTGATGTCAGATTATGGCTTATACACAGAACTAACTCTGCCTTTCATCAAGTAATTGCATATCTTACCAGGTTTCTAATGATGGAATGTCCCATGCAACTTGGTGGCACATGCTTGGGCTGTGAGAATATCCATTTGCCCAGGAAGGAAGGAATTCCCTCTAAGGAATTGTTTCCCTCTTCCTAAACACTTATTCTCTCACCTTTCCGCAAGCCATCCTAATCAAGTGGGTTTTCCAGAAATTTTGAATTGGGAATTTTGCGGAAATTTTATTTGCACAAATTAAGCTGATCTGCATGGACAATTCACCCCAATGCAGGGAATGCTTCAGAGCCAGCTCAGGAAACTTCTGTCTTTCCACATGCTTTGGAGTACAACTTCCACAGTCCTTCAAGCACTCCCTATACTGAATGGGGTCGATTAGTCTTGTAACCCAAAACATCTAGAAGGCGACAAAACATATAACCCCAGTCAAGGCAGCAATCCAGTTAAGCATGTTGATTTTACCTGTATGCACAAACAGAGCCTTTAAAAATATCCTGTGTTACCTTTTGGTCCCAGTGTAGCACAAATATTAGAACTATTTGAGCAAAAAAATTAAAGTACTCTTGGCCCACAATCCAACGCAAGTTTACAAAGAAAAAGAGCCATTCGTGTGACTAACTGGTGCATGCTGGGAGCAGAACACCCTTTTTCTGAATCCTATGTGAACCTAAACTCACATAGGATTGTACCTCTATCTATCTATCTATCTATCTATCTATCTATCTATCTATCTATCTATCTATTTTCTGTACCACCCAATAGCCAAAGCTATAGGATTACTCTGCTCATGTAATTTAAGTGTCAGATCAAGATTTCTCTTAGAATGCTTGCAAAGATTTACTTCTATTCTGTTGCTTAAATTCAAGGAAAAAACAAAGGTGCTGAAAACTGGACACTCTAATAAATTTTGGCAGCCCAAAGAGATGCACAGTAGGTGGACTGATGGTCTTCTTTTCCAGGAGAGTTCAGCTCTTTTCCAAGAAGGTTATCATGGCACCTTAAGCTTCATTGTCATCTCTTAAGTATTCTAGTTACATAAAAGGCGCGCGCACACACACACACACACACACACACACATCAGGAAATCCCGGAATGAGAATGTACACTTGATCCACAGGGAGATACTATCACCTCGAACCTCAGAAGTTTTATTGATGAGAACAACCCCTCGGTAGAGACCAACCTTACAACCGTGCTTGCAACAGGTTTCTCTGCCCCCATCCCCCTCAGAGAGATCCATTCTCTTCTGCTGAGGTGACCGTTCCTCCTGAAGGGGTGGATGCACCTTGGGCAGGTGTCCCCACCTTGACCATCCCTCCTTGGATGGCTCCGTCAGGAGACCAGCCTACTGAGACTTTTCTGGCCTCCTGGCAGCATTGCCGTCCGCTTCTCTGACATTCCCGAACTCATCCCCACATTAAGACATCCATCCAAGAGTGGGAGAAATATATAAGCCCCTGTGTCTGATCTACCAAGGTTGCTAATCCAAGCATAATGTCTTTAAAAATTGCTCCAACCATTACTATTAAACTCATCTGAACATTAGAAAATGTGTAAGCTGCCATGAAGGCTTTGCAGTTATAGGTGGCCTATAAATATGTGTGTGTGTGTGTGTGTGTACAAATAAATAAAAGTGTGGATGTACCAGAGGTTCATGGGTAAATTCTTACTCTGGTCTTTAAACATTCAGTGGCTCTCCTCCTCTAAGGAGGAGGCATGCCTGGAAGAAAATTTCCGGGAGAGAAGTAGAGGAGCGACAGAACATGGCAGCATGTTCCTTATCATTTCCTCTCACTGGTTGTCCACCTTTCTCTTCCAACTGGCTTTCCGCATCTGTGCCTGCTGCATACATTCCAAAACAACAAAGAGTCTTCTAACATCTTAAACGCTAACACGTGTATTCTAGCACAAGCTTCTTTAGATGGTTATGCCAGAATGAATGTGTTCGTCCTTCAGGTGTCACAAGGCTCCTAGTTTTCCTGCAGTTGCCCCTCTGGTAAGCATGTTCACTCCTTGTCGGCTTGTTTTGCAGTCACGCACCCCCCATGAGGGGGCTTTTCCTGAAGATGTTTGCATGTCCGCAAAATGTCACCTGCAGGTACCATCTTCTCATGCCAAGGTGCTGCTCTCTTGGCCCTTGAAGGCTGGAGTGATGCATTTATCAGAGAGGGGAAAGATTTGGGTGTCTTTTTAATAACTGGGGATTAAGGTTATTCATAGCCTACACAGACTTTTAGCAGAAAGTAGACTGTATTCTCTGCTCAGGCTCCTGTTTGTGAAGTTTGTTGCGTTCTCTTGGCTTCTCATACAAGATCAATTTCTGTTGCATCATGACCGAGTTCCAGCCAGATGGCTAGGACTACCAACAGCCATTAGTCACAACAGCTAGAAATGAAGATTCAGGGTTCAAAGGTAGTACAGTTTTAATTACCAAAGCTGGAAACAGAAGAGTTTGTTCTGCTAGTGAGTTTTCCAAGAATATTTGGCTGGTATTTGGAAACTGGCTGGGTCAGGTGGATCTTTGGCAGGACTCAGCCAGACAATTCTTGAATTCTCCACTATCCAGAACTGTAAATCTGGATTTTCGTTCAGTTAGAACAAGGTTGTTGATTTCACCTAAGCTAAGGAAGAACAACAAATCAGAATCCCCAACTGTATTATCTCGATAGACTGAGAGAGTTTGTGAAGTGAGATGTCTTAGATGGGTTTTTTTTTTTTTTTTCAGGTGGGGGAGGCGAAAATCCATCACAGTTACATGTACCTTATTCAGCAGTTCACCTTTCTGAAAGCACCTGAACCTGTGTATTTTTGCCAACCTCTGTGTTTTTGCCCAGCTCATTCCAAATCACCCCTCCGTGTTATTTAGATATTTGCTAGATTTAATGCAACTTGCAAACAAATCATTTCTCATTTTACTATGATAATCACTCAATTCTCCATCCCTTGGCTGCAGAGCCTCTGTAATTAAACGGTGGTGCCTTCTGCGGGATGCACCACACCAAGTGAAAAATGTTAGCTATTTCCACACTCCAGAGCCCCAGCTGCTCCGAGCATTAAAATTTTACTTAAAACATAAATTTATTGCATTGCGATTACCATGGATTATGTTGTTATAAATGAACTGCACTGTAAATGGCTGTTTTTAATTAAAATACAGGTTATTAGGAAAGGCAAGGGAATAAAGTGGGGACAAGTTATGTTTCATGTAATTGCTTGCATACACAACAATACCTGCAGAGGTAGCAAAAGAACCATTTAGAAGCAAGGGGACTCTTTAGATGCAGTTCCAAGCATCTTTTTCAGAGTCTGGATGCGGACTGAATGCAGAAAAATGCCCGGAGCAACACAATATTGGTGCAGAGCGGAAGGCAAACGCAGGGGATCACCTTGCACCTGCTGGTATTGCTGCTGAATGCGAGGCCATTCCAGACTAAAACTTCATTCACTCACAACCTAATCGTGGATGAAAGGAAATTATTATCCTTATTAGTGTGCATTTATATCCCACCTTTTTTCCTCTTGTGAGGAACCCAGGCAGCTTGCGTAGCTCTTTTTTATTGATTTATTTAACATTTTTATATGCCATCCCAATGCTAAAAGTCTCTGGATGGCTTGCAAAAAAACAAAAAACAAAGCAACCATATACCACAAACAATACACTGTAGCTGATAAATGATGATAAAACAAGGATAAATCCAATTAACTCTTAAAATATTGAGAAAATAAGTAGTTTATCCTCAGAACAAGGGATTGTGAGGTAGAGTGGACTGAGAGCCTGGCCCAAAGTCTCCCAGGAAGTCTCATGGCCAAGCAGGGTCCATGGATATGGATCCAGATATGGATCTGTTGGGGTCTCCAGACCTCCACGCCGCACTGGCCCAGGGTCTGCATCACAGCCCCTATCCAGTGCAGAGGCCATCATCCACAATAGTTCCCCCTTCCTCACCAGGAAGCCCTTGCGGTAGAACCTGGATGAAAGGCTGCAGATCTGCTTCTGGGCCAGAGAGGCAGAACAGGAGAGCTCCCAGAGGTACCGCCCGTCCTACTGCCCAACAACCTCATGGGCGAAGTTGGAAGCTCTCCAAGGAAACACCAATGTTCATATCAGAATCACCTTGGCCGGACCAGGGCTGGTCTTCACGGCCACCATGGCCATCAGGGACACTCTCGGTACATTCCAGGAGCAACGCACCTGCCCTGTGGTCATTTCGGGTTGGGGTTTTCTGCAAGACGGGATGGCTGGGAATGAAGTGGGAGCGAGTGCTTCCCGGACCTTCTTCAGGCAAGTGCTTCAAAGGGGAAGCATGGACAGCGAAGGGGCGGGCTAAGCATGACTCTGTCCTGTGCACATCGGTTTTTTCCATCCTGCCCTGGCTATAAAGACTCAGGCCTGGACAACTGACTTGCTTGGGCCTTGTCAAAAGCCAGTAGCTCCTGGCCAGCCCGCTGCCTCCCTGAACCTTGATTCTGCTGTTCGTCTCCCTTAACTTCAGCCCTAGCTCGGTGGATGGCCGGGTTGGAAAGCTCACCTTCTTGTCGGACTGACCCACCCGCCACACACAAAGGCCTGCAGGACACCGCAGGCCCTCTGTTCCAGGCTGGGTAGATCCCGGAAGAGACACGCCGACGGAGAGGGCCGCAGGCTGCAGCAGTTTATTGCAACGCCACGTCTTTCCTTAACATGGAGCCTGAGTGGGCACATGGCTGTCACTTTGGAAGCAAAACAAGGGACTAATCTCCATGGCGAGTTGGCTGCGGCATTTCACACGTGGGCTCAAGACTTGAGGCCATCCCCCTTGGTGTCAGTCCTGGCGTTTCTTCCCATAAAAACCCCATTTTCAGAATAGCCTTTTCCAATGATTTTTTTATTTATTGTGACTCCCCTGCATTTTGGACTTGTGCAGTCAAGGGTATGGCTTGTTGCCAGAATGTGGGAGTTTGTTTTTCTTCCCAGCTTGGAATGTTGCCCCTGTGCATGTACAAAGCAAATTCTTGGGACTCCTTTGCAGAGCCGCAGAATGGAGATTCAGTAGTCAAGGTCCATGGTGCTTCATGGAAACATCTCTTGATCTCCTCCAAGTCAGACTGAGTTGGTGATCAATTTTTTATTTATTTGTTGTCCCTCATTGAAATGCATCCCTGAATTCAAATCTGTGCATATGCAAAGAAGAAAGTTAGGGCAAAAAAGGAAGGAAAAGAAAGACATTTTGTATGACTGTAATATTTATGCTGTTGGTGGGTAGAGTGTGAGGTGTCACCAAAGTTATGGTGTGACAGTGATGTTGACCGACTCCAATTATTTCCACCAATGATACTTGGCTTTAAAATGCTCAAAAAAGCAGCATCAATATAAGTTTGGCACTGAAGCAATCAGCAAGATGAGCCAGAGAAGCGACTGAGAAGACAAGGAAGTGCCTGATTAAATGGTATCACAGATAGAAAAAGCTTCCATGTAGTTTAGGCCTGGTCATCTCAGAGCAAGATACTGATCTGTACATATCTAGGGAACTCCCTGGATATATGGAAGTACATTCATTTGCAAATTTAAATAGAAATATTTCTAAGAACAAAACATTGCATTTGATAAGTAGCATCTACTTTCATAACTGGCAGGCGGGAAGGCACAAAGAAAATGGAAGCAGGGCAGACTGTGCCTCTCTCAATTGTTCTTTAGTCGCGAAGTCGTGTCCAACCCATCATGACCCCATGGACAACATTCCTCCTGAAAAAGGCCTCCACCATCCCCCGGAGTCCACCTAAGCTCACACCGACTGCTCCAGCGACTCCATCCAGCCACCTCATCCTCTGCCGTCCCCTTCTTCTTTTGCCATCTATTCTTTCCAGCATTAGGCTCTTCTCCAGGGACTCCTTCCTTCTCATTAGGTGGCCAAAGTATTTGAGTTTCATCTTCAGGACCTGGCCTTCTAAAGAGCAGTCAGGGTTGATCTACTCTAGGAATGACCAGTTTGATCACCTTGTGGTCCAAGGGACTCGCAGGAGTCTCCTCCAGCACCACAATTCAAAGGCCTCAATCCTTTGGCGCTCAGCCTTCCTTATGGTCCAGCTTTCACAGCCATACATTGCCACTGGGAAAACCATAGCCTTGACTATATGCACTTTTGTTGGCTGTGTGATGTATCTGCTTTTTAGTATGCTGTCTATATTTACCATAGCTTTCCTCCCAAGGAGCAAGCGTTTTTTAATTTCTTGGCTGCAGTCCCCATCTGCGGTCATCTTGGAGCCCAGGCAAATAAAATCTGTCACTACCTCCATTTCTTCCCCATCTATTAGCCAGGAAGTGAGAGGACCGGATGCCATGATCTTAGTTTTCTTAATGTTGAGTTTCAAGCCAACTTTTGCACCCTCCTCCTTCACCCACATCAAGAGGCCCTTTAGATCCTCTTCACTTTCCGCCATTAGAGTGGTATTGTTTGCTTATCTGAGGTTGTTGATATTTCTCCCAGCAATCTTAATTCTGACTTGGTTTCATAGGAAGATATCTGTGTCAAAGATGGTGGGAAAGAGGGAATGTTTTTGTTTGGGTTCAACTCTTTACGTGGACAGATGTTTCGCCCGCATCTCAAGGAGAACGATCCTCTAATTTACACTGTTCTGTAAGCCTCTCGGTTTTAACAAAAGTGCAGTGGAGGATACAGTGTGGTCCCACTGCTGGTGCAGAACAACTTAGCATGATGGCGGCCCATTGACAAAAAGGCTGGGCCAGTTCCTTCTTTTCCAGGCCTGCTAGCAGGGTCTTGGTTCCCAGCTGGCCTGAGCAGGACAGGGGCTGTGGAAACCTTTAGTTCTGGAATCCTCCATTTGTACCCAACCTCTGGTGCTCAGTGGTATAAAGATGGACTTTTTATATCCATCATGGCAAAGAGATCTCCCATGTTGACCATTCCATTGTCTGTGTCCTGCCACGTCTTTCAAAAAACCTCCTACGAGCATATTCTTTCAGAGAAAATTGTTGCTTCTTCTTTTCCTTCCTTTCAATTAAAAAAAAAAAATCAACATCAGCATCAGTTGGATTTGTATCTTGCTTTTTTGACTGGATTCCCAAGGCCCTCACACCGGTCCACGATGCATCTAACTGCAGCCGCACATTCTTTGACGGCGAGTCCTCTGCTCTTGGCTGGTGAAGTTTCACTAGAAGCTGCTGAGAGAACAAGAGACAATGGAATGAACACAGTTGGGGGAAAATGAGATCAGATGTAGCAGAAAATACCAGAAATGTTTTCTCCCTGTACAACATTGTGGTATGGATCACAACTGCTCCTATGGAGCCAATATTCATTTCCTCTTTATGAACATGAGAGCAATGGAACATGCTTCATTGCTACAGCAATGGGATACTTTCCTATCGATCAAGCAATTTATTTATTTATTAAATTTATAGTCTGCATCGCTAGTCCTTTAGGACTCCTTAAGCAAATTAGAGCAAAAGAATATACAATAATGAGAAGAGAATAAAAACACAATAGAGCAAGCAAAAAAATAAAGAGTGAAACAAAGATACACAGAAGAACCTAAAAATATAGAATAAGAATATACAGTGACCATATACAGCTGAGAGTTAGGCAGTGAGAAATGGAAACAGTATACATTGAAACCATGAAACTATACAAAAACAGAATGTATTTAAAATGATGCGGACTAAAATTGAGTGTTAAAATGTCTGGAGAATAAAGTTGTTTTCTCCTGGTACCAAAAGTATTGTAAAGAAGGTGCCAGGCAGAATGTTCTCAGGTGACTCTTCCACAGGTGGGGCACAACCCCTGAGAAGTCCCCTCTTCTGCTCACCCTCCTCCTTACCTTGTTGGAGGACGGCTCTTTCAGACATTTTGGCTTGCTTTTGTCGTCCTTTTCCCCAGTTGTAAGAAAGATGTTGAACATCTAGACCAAAATGTGCTTATTGGGAAGCTTCAGCTCTGGGGCAGTACAGAAAAGAACTTAGAAAAATAATGCTGAGGGCTGTAGATTTGTAGGATTGTGCCCTTAACATACTTACTTATATCACGGTCCCTCACGCGTAACTTGGCTGTCTTCTTCCACTGTTGTGATGCTCACCTCAACCTTCTCAAAACCTGGACTGGAAATTCCTTAGGACAAGTGCTTTGATTTTTTAAAGGTTATTTTATTTATTTGCTTATGAAATGCTATAGAGCACATAAATAAGAAATCAAGCTCAGGCCTGAAAAGCAGCAATGAGCACCGAATACCAGCAGGACCTCTCCAGTTCTGAATATTCCTTGTATTTCTTTCAGTATTCTTATTTTCCTTTTGGGGGGATTTCAAAGAAAGGTTCTGTACTACCATCATGAAATATCCTATTCATTCTTGGAGGGTTCTCCCAGTCAGAGTGATTTTGTAAACAGGAAGTGTATTCCAACATCCTTTTCAAGTTCCAGCCCAAGTTGAGACAGCACAGAACAATGAATTTCAGAAGGCTGTCTCCATCCCTTTTTGGAAATCATGGGAAGTTCTTATTTTGGAAGGGCTACATTCTCTCTACGCTGGACAATTATAGATCCATTTTAGTGGTGTTAGTGCAGGATTTGAGCTCTATGGCAGATACTAATAGGAGCAGCCCTGCTCCATTTCTCAAGTCCATTTTAAATTAATAAATGTTTCCCTACTGGGTTTTTTTAATCTGCAAAAGGAACCTCTCTGCATATTAATTTAATGTTAAATTGATGGATCAAATTATACTGAGCTCAGAATCAATTCTGTCCACACTTGCTGGAATAGACCAAATCCCTTAGTAGGGATAAAGCACAGAAAATGCATTTAGAGACACTGATAAATCCAGGTCCATTATATTTCATTTTAAACAAAGAGGAAGAGAAGGAAAGGCCCTTCTGAGATGCTCTATCAGTTATTAAACAGAGACGTTGCAGGCCGGGGGAGATTGATGATTAGCACGGAGCTCCTCTTGGGTGAGTCTTGCTGGGCAAATGAGGCAGGAGAGCTGCTTCTCCGGATCTTTGTCTCAGGTCACGGGCAACCTCGTACACGGTCAAAGCTTCTCCAGCTTCATTTGTTTGCTTATTTCATTCCATTTCTCTGCTGCCCCATAATCCCAAGGTTCTCTGGGCAGTTTTGCTGCTCTTCCTCTGCAGTGATTCAGCAGGTGCAGAATCCCACTTTTGCCCTTTGGCATCCAGAAAGAACCCAGCTGTGTCTCTCAAGCCAGTGAATGGGATTATAGTCACATTGGCCAGGTTTGCTGTAAATGGGGTGCTGAACACCCAGCTTGCCGGCTGAGTCTGCCTGGGGTCCCAACCTAGCCCCCTGCTGTTGCAGGACACCACGTTACACCATCCCACTCAGATGGCTGCCCAGTTTCACCCTGAATGTCTCCAGTGCGGGAGAGCCCAGCACCTCTCCAAGCAGCTGGTCCCACTGTCCTATCACTCTGACCATGAGGAAGCTTTTCATGATGCCCAGCCTGAATCTGGTTGTCATGACTTGAGTCGATTGTTCCATGTCCTACACTATGGAATCAGCAAGAAGAGATCTTGACCTTCTTGAGGTCCTTCTAGAGGGACATCATGTCCCCCCTCAGTCTTCTTGAGGCTTAACATGCCCAGTTCTCTGTCTCTCCTCACAGGGCAGTGTTTCCAAACCTCTAAACCCTTTCCAATTTTTCTGCATCTTGCTTAAATCTTGGTGCCCAGAACTGGACACAGTATTCCAGATGAGGTCTGACTAGTGGGGAGTATAGAGGAACTACTACTTCTCGTGATTTGGAAGTAATACTTCTGTTAACTCATCTTGAAATAGCACGTGCCTTTTTGGCAGCTGCATCACATTCTTGGCTCATATTTGGCCTCTTGCCCTATCATTTAGTCTAGATGATGCACCTTTGATCTGGCCCTGCCTCCTTTCCATAAACCACCAGTCCTTTGATGGTTTCTGAACTGTTGTGCCATCTCTCCCACTTCAGTCAAAATGCCTCTCCAAGGGTCTAGTTACTGGCAGAAGGAGCTTTGAGCTAAAATATGCTGTCATTTTCACCTTCAGCCCATCCACCCCTGGGATGCCCCACTTCCTAGCTTCTCCTATATGGAATTGCACCCTTGGGCTAACAGAGGTTTCACACACGCCCTTGAGAACACTACTAACATCTGCAGCATGAAAGACAGAGTCTGATCTGACCTCCTCAGGAGCAGGCTCAGCTGGTGCACCTGTTGAATGACCTGCGTCTGGCACATCTGCAAGGATGCCACGCTATCTCTCCCTGCTGAGATCCAAGGGGCTCAGCGACCCTGCCATTTAAAGCAACATCGGGCAGAGCGATCCTACGGAATCCTCAGGTTCCCACCTCCAAGGCCTGAGGACAGAGCTCCCGCCTCAGGGCTGGAGATCTATGTTTCTGGCCCAGAAAGAATCAGGCCAGCTGCCACTCCAAGCCCCTGAGATCAGTAAAGGGGACAGGGAGGGGAGGAGACCCCCTCCCCTCTGATTGCAGATCGGGTGCCATCTGCCCAGGGACACGCCGGTTTCCTTCCTTCCCTGTCCAAGGTGCTGAAGCTAAACTGGTGAAATCGGGGTGGGGAAAACATGGGTGGGCATCCTTACAGCCCCGCCCAAGATGTTCATATGCTTCTGGGTTCAGACGCTCATTGGCAAGCCTCGGACCGCACTATGAAACTCACTGGGTAACGCTGCACCAGCCACAGATTTCCAGCCTAACCTATCTACCTCTCGGGGTTGTTGTTGTGAGGATAAAATGCAGAGGAGCACAAGCTTGTATGCCTCTTTGGGCCGCTTGAAGGAGAAGGAACGGAGGGTTCACTATGATGCAACAATTAATAATAATATTAAATTTTCCATTGTGTGTATTGACCTAGAATGTAGAGGTTTCCCAATGTTTAGTTGTTAAGTTACCTATAAGCTGCCTTGAGCTGCAGAAGAGAAGAAATAAAAATGTTTTAAATTAATAAATAGTGATGGAACGTATCAGTGATGCTGAAAAGCTCATAGGATGGAAGTCGAGCGCAAAACGCACTGCATTGCTTTCCGCGGCATTTAAACTGCCCATATTTCAAAATAAGCACCAAGATGAAATGTGCAATTTGTAGCACATATGGCCCAAATGTAACAAGAGCAGGAAGATCTTCGGGCAGATGAAAGATAAGTGATGAGTTTACCTTTCCAAGCTTGTAGTACGAGTCTCTTTGCAACTGTAAGGTTTGGAAAGTTCGCTTTTGCTGCCCGTCTGCTAATCTTACATGGGTGGGTGGTACTTCACGGGACTCACATTTCCGTGTGAAGTTACCCAGTTCAGACTTACCAGACCTGAATGCAATTTGCAGGCAGAAATCCATATATGTCCAAGTTTGTTGTGTGCTAGGCAAAAAAAGGGGGCATTGGTGTGTTTTCGTTAATGGGTACATACACAGAAAATGTGTATATTTGGGATATCCACATAAAACTGTATGTGTTTTTTCAAAAGTGAGCAAGGCTATATGCACATTTCTGTGCAGGGGAGTGCTCACAAGGAACTGAGCTGCAGTGAAGCTATTTATTATTCTTATTCTTATTATCACTATTCGTATTATTAACTTCATTTCAATGCTGTCCGACAACCAAAGCTCTCTAGGAGGTTTGCAGCCATGGACGAAATCACAGAGCACAAATATAATACACCTAACATAAAAAACAGAGTAACTTTTTTCCAATATACAAAATTGGAAATGGACTTTTAAAGTGCACTAAATGCTTGACTCGTTTTCAGGGTCGTTTTCACTCGTTTTCAGAGCCGCTTCATCTGGCTAGATTAGGCTTCTCTGCCACAAACATGAAGGCCAAGCAAGGCTGTGAACCCGGAACTCGCCTGACGATCGCAGGCTTTGCGTTGCTCTCACGCAGACTACTTTTTCAAACACATCAGAGAGCTTATCCCAACTGGGTGCCCTCCAGGTGCGTTGGAGCAGGGGATGATGGGAATTGGAGTCTGTCGGGCACCAGGTTGACAATGCCTGAGATCTCGCTGGGGGAGGTGCAGGGAGGGAAAGGGCTTCTGCAGAAGCTCACTCAAGGATGCTGATGTGGAAACTAGCTATTTCTTGAGGGGATACCCTGGGCATGCTACACGAAGGTTAACCTGTCAAAACTAATTAGATGTGCTTCCACAACCCATGGTATACGTTTTGTAGGTCTCTTAGGAACTTGCTGAGATAGTCCACATCCTATTTTTGTGAATGTAAATAAACCATACCGGGCTGGCTCTTTATCTGACGTCAAGCGGTCAATGATGGTCCACAAGAAGGGCCACAAAGATCAAAACAGGGAGCTTGTTTAGAGAAAGAGTTTGCAAACGGATGTTGGTTTGGTTTGGTTTGGTTTCGAAATGCAGCCACTCCTTTGGAACAGCAAGTCATGAATCCGTGGCTTGAAATAACCCTGGAAGTTCGTCCTCTGTGTGAAACATCACCAGAGCATGTGGGTCTTCAGAAACGCTTCCATGGGCCACAGTCCAACTGTGCTGATTGGGTCTGCTTTTTGGATATTGTCCTCTTTTGTAATTGGACACCACTGAAATTCTTTCAATGGTTCCTGGTGTTACCATTTCCATCTCATTCCCTCCACCCTCAATGGATTTTCTGTGGCAAGAGGAAAGAAAGAAGTGGTGGGAACATCTGGAAGGGCTACTAGTGGAAGATGAGGTCATCCACGCTCCCCACTCACCCGGTGTCTGGAAGGTCATCTGGAAGGTGAAGTCTTCTGGAAGCACCCTAAGTCTACAATGCCATACAAGCTCCCCACAGGGAAAGGGGTGTGCCTCCATGGGGTGAAGAAGGCCCCCAACTCAGTGCCTTTCAGATGTTCTACACTAGTGACCTCAGTCACCGTTCAAGGTAACAGTTCCGGAGTTATGAATTCCTGGGAAGCAAAATTGAAGGTAGGACTTGACTAATGCTTGTCCGACGATGCCCAGAAAGCCACTCTGACCCTGAACAAGCCATTCGACCAACAAATCAAAGCGCTAGCTGAGAAGAGGGCCAGGAGTCTAATTTTTATTTAGTCTTGGCAAACAGGCTGTTCTGTTTGTGTGGGTGGAGGCCCTGCTCTTTCTTGGAAGCACACGAGGGCTCTTCCAGAGCTCTCCCGAGAAAGAAAGAAAGAAAGAAAGAAAGAAAGAAAGAAAGAAAGAAAGAAAGAAAGACAGACAGACAGACAGAAAGACAGACAGAAGAGCTGCCCCAGGAAAAGGACTGTAACTCTGAAAGAGTATCGGCTCATCTTTGAGAATGTAATCATTGTATCAGGTTTATGCATGTCTGCATTAATTAATTTATTTATTTGAAACTTTTATAGCCTGTCCACCACTTTGATGTCTCAGGACAGCTTACAACAAAGAACATTTAGAACATATATAAAATGGAAATAGATGATAGAGAGAGAGAGAAAGAGAGAGAGAGAGAAAGAGAGATCTTTATTACGGTCAAAGTCCAGCTCAATTCAAATACATAGATTTTTTTAAAAGAAGGAAATACATTAAAAGTTATCTCTCATAAAACCCCAGGTGGAAAAATGGAAATTGAGAAGTAGCTTTAAACATTGGGAGCACATGGTTCCCTTGTTCAAAATACTCAGCAATTCAAAGCACCACACATAGTCAGAGAGTTTTAAATACTTAATTGCCCGAGTGAATCCAAGGATTTCAGTCTGGTGCCGAAAGGATGGCCCGGTTGGTGCCAGGCATAAATCTTGGGGTGAACTTTCAGCAGCTGCAGCATCACTACCAAAAATCCCCTTTCCTCTTCCTCCTGGATACGTTTCTTGGGTGTTTGTCAGGTGCTGATGCAGGTCTCTGGGGGGTCTCCCATCATGCATGTGTCCGTTTCCTGCGTTCCTCTCTCTCTCACACTCCTAATAACCAAAGCCATCTCACGGAGACACCCACATGCCCACTTCGCCCCACCTGGTTTACCTGGTTTATTTCTCCGTGAGGCTCCGCTGGGAATGCCTCGTTTTGACGTGCTTGTGCTTATAGCCCTGAATCTCAAAACTAGAAAAGCAAACCAAAATAAGGAAGTCCACACAATATAATATGAAATAATATACAATTTATATCATGAATCAATTGATTTATAATAAAATCTCAGGTGATGAATGCCAACAAGATTGGCCAAGCAAAAGGGAAGTACTGCTGTGCTTACTGAAGCCTCAAGGGCTGCAGAAGTTTACATAATATAGAATATATTATATCCTATATAGTATATAGTACATACTATGTATTATGTATGTCATATAATGCACACATTCGAACAATATATTTAAACCCCCCGCCCCAAAATGTGCCTAATGAGGTTAAATGCTCAATAGCCAAAGACCATGAGTTGGAATTAGTTGGAAAAGCAAACGGGAAGGCTTCCTGTGGGGAATGGTGTGTCCGGAACCTCAAGCTGGAAAAGCCCTGCACCATTTTGCTGCTGGCCCGACTCCCCTCATGCCAAGGCCTTCCCGCCCCCTTGACACGCTCCAGGCAGAGCTAGGAACAGAACCCAAGGTGGGGCTATGCAAATGAGGAGGTGGGGCTTTCCAGGCTTGATTGGCAGGTCCTGGGTCAGCAGGGGAGGGGCAGATCTCGAACTCCCCCACCCACCCAAGGATATCCCTGAGTACCTGACTTTCTTGTCTCCCACATGACAGCCATTCATTCTTATGGGGGAAATGTTTGCATTCGCCCTAGACAGGGGCCTTCAGGACCCCCAGTACCTGGGACCCCCCAGGGTGACACACTCCATGCGAAGAACACACAACCTTACACTGTGCCCCTCTTGCAGTCTTTGCCCTATACATACCCCCCATTCTAATAATAGCGACTATATCTCAAATAAATTTGTTGGAACACAACCAGAAGCTGTAGCTGCATTTATGTCAGGAAAGGAAGGGAAGAAAGGAATTTCCCTTTTCCTCCACCACTGATCTGAGGATAAAGTTTTCCTGCTGGTTTCTTATTCATTCACTGGCCAGAGTCTGACCTACTTAGCATCGGCAAGTTAAAGCAAAGGTACAAAATATGTGAGGCTTTCCTCCGCCAGGAGCCACACATTTTTGGAAATGTATGTAGGTGGTTCTGAAGCTGCCAGACAAAGATGAGAAACAAGCACTTCCATGGGTTTTGAGATGGAATTTAATGTATTATATTTATTTCTCACCTTTTTCCCATGGCGGGTCTCAGGGTGATGACATATGGTTCTGGTGGTCTCCCGTCCCAGCTCAGGCCAGCCCCAGACCTGCTTAGCTTCAACATGGTGGACGCCTGCTGTGCCTTCAGGCCATCCTTTGGCCCTAGTCAAACAGAAGTGGGAGCAGGCCAGACATCAGGGATAGACATGGTAGAACCCCCAGATCTTGCTCCTCCTTATTTATGAGCGTCTTCCTCTCTACCAGGTTAAGTTGGGGGTGAGAAAGAAGCACAGGGGAGGCCAGCTGGCTTCCTAGCTCTCTGGCTATCCAACAGGCAAGTGATCTTCCACAAAGGAAGATCAGGAACAGAAGCAACGGGTGGCAACCATGGAAGACACTCTGAGGAAGGTGGGGTAGGATTCTTTCAACAGCAAAGAGGGGCTGTGGAGGAGAAATGCTGAATGTCACACCCCAAGTTCACTTTCTTTCAGAAACCCAGGAACCAGCATCCCAAGCAGGCCCACTAGAACCCATCCAGCCAGGGACTCTTGAGCTAGAGAACCCTAAATTAGGACCATCATAACTTTGGTACCTTCAACCACACAAGGATCTACCTGGCTTCCTCCATGTGAAGGACCCACGCCGCTGTGCCACCCAGTCAATTCAGGTTTCATACCTCAAGTGATTCGTCTGAAAGGAGAAGTCCTACCTATGGCTCAGAGAAGGGGAGGAGCCTAGGGGGAGGAGCTGGCCCAGGGCTCGTAAAAGCTTCCAGTCTACTCTTAGAACTTCTTGGAACGAGATGCTTTCTTGGAACTTTCTACAGAGCCACATGCCCTCCATGTCAAGATTGGAACAAGGCCCAGTGAGCGCTCTCTAAGCAGCTGAGATAGCTTCTGGTGTCAGCACTCAGCAGAAGGGAAAAGCACAAAGCAGAAAGAGGAAGTTGAGCTCATTTTGTCAATCAAACCAGAAACTTCCCATTTCTATCTAATAATTCTTGGCATGCATACCAAGAGAACTTCTGCTTTGTGTTTGGCCCTGAGCTCATCGCTTCTGAGCATTGGGAGTAGACAAGTCCTTCAGCCTTGGCAGGAGCAGCTTCTCCCAACCAGGATCCCTCCAGATGTTTTGAAATCCACTCCCACCTTCCCCAGCCAGCATGCCAGTGGTCAGGAATGCTGGCTGTCCTCCATAAAATCTTGAGGACACCAAAATGTCCAGCTGCAGATTTCTGGGGTGCTGTCACACCTTCCCTGGAAAACTCCTTTTCTGAAGAGGAGGAAGATTTATCTTGGGGTCAAGCTCAGTAGCTGGAGAAGGCATCTCTCTGTCTCAGGAGCCTTCCTCCCTGGGAAAGTTCAGGACATCCCTGGCCAGTCCACAGCTGTGAAGATGGGACCCTTCCAACAGAATCTCATTATTCTGACCCCACAGGTTGCAGTCAGAGCCAGAAGAAGACTCAAGAGAGATGTTGGCTCAAAAGGGAAATCCAGACCCTCTCTCAAAGAAGGTCTGGATAAGCCCCAGTAGGAACCATTCAGTACCTGCAGCTCTGTGGAAGGGCTCAGCCTAAAAGGCTGGCTTTGGAGGAGAACTGAGACTGGAGAACCCCAGGCTGCGGCCTTCTTGCTCAGGGTTGCTGGGACACCCACATGGGTCCCCACCCTCAGGAAGTCTACCTTCCCAAGGGCATTGTCACAAAGAGCCCATCCTCTTTCTTGTCCTTGCTGCCATTCGCTTGCTTCACCCGCAGATAGGGATCTGGACAAACCTGTTTTGTGGGTGGGAATCCCCCAGATTCCCCAGGGTGCGCACTCTCAACTCCAGTCCAATTTGTCATGGGCCTGAGTCCAAGTCCCTGGTGAGCACACCCAGGTGTTTCCAGCCGCAGCTGCCTGAAGCAGACCTGCTAACAGGACAAATCGCACCGGGTTTCATCCAAGCACTGCTGGCCAAGCCAGTGAGCAAGTTGGCCTGGAAGAAAGTGAGGGAGAAAATGAGAAGTCTTCTTCTTATTCTCTCCACCACCTTCTTCCAGGCCAGGAAGAGGCAGGTGAAGAAGCAGGTTGCAATGGGGCAGCGGAGGAACTCCAGGGCACTGCTCTCAGCGGGTCATCGCTGGGAAGCAGGCCCTCAACGAATGCCCAACCCTTGACATGACCGTGCACACAGAGTTGGGAAAGGCTCGGCACGAAGCTTGCGCTGCCCACGCTGGGGTATCCCGGGCTTGAGAAGAAGCTGAGACCCAGCCTCCAATTTTATCCCCCGTTACTAGGCTTGCCTAAATGTCGCAAGCCAAACCGAGAGCACATCTCCCTGTTCAAACATGGTGTGCTTCTTTCTTTGTTCCTTTCAGGACTCGCATCCCACTCCTCGGAAACCATTCCCCAGAGCTTATGCAGCACGGTCAAGCAATGACACAATAATAAAATGCAAGCTATTAAACCGAAGCTCCAGCAGAATGTCAGCTTGCTTGTGTAGGTTCACACCTGCAAATTACTTCTCTAGGTTCAAGCATCAAACCCTTCCAAAAACACAAGTGAAGGGGGGAATTTAGTCCAAATATGCTAGGTGGGAACACTTTCCCTCTGGGACCCTGGCTGTGCTCTGAGAGATGACAGGCTGTTCTCTGTCAGGTAAAGCTGGCCTAGAAATTAGCATCTTTATCAAAATACAGCAGCGGTGACTTCCGGTCGAAGTCTGCACAGTGGAACACCCTCACAAGGTTCTTAGGGAAGCCACAGAGACAAGATCGGAGTTTTCCAGAAGTCACGTTTTACAGAGAAAGTATAACAGAGTCAATTTCATGGTTAATTGTGAAGGCTCTCCTTGGGAAGGGAGGGAGGGAGGGAAGTGGATGAGAAAACTCATGGTTGCTTTGGCCTTGGTGGGGAGGAGGAAGGTGCAGTGCCTTTGTGAAAGGGTGGGGATACAGGTCCTCACCATCAGAATAAATCCCAGAGGAAGGTAAAAGGAAAGTACTTTCCCAACCATGGCAAAAGCTGGGGGTTCAGGCAAAGTCATGCTATCCTTCCCTCCTGGAGGTGCACCTGGGCACCCAGCCAGGGCATCTTTGTGTCCTGGTGTCTTAAAGCGCTTGTAGACTTCAATCATGCAGACTCACCAAAGGCAAGATGGTACCAGAATGGTGACTTCTGGTGTGTGGAAGAAGAAGTCGTCTTTTCCTGCTTAGCAGTGAAGGGAAGCCCAGACTTGAGGCGGAACGGAAAGTACTTCCTCTGAAGAACACTCCAGGTCCTCAGGCTCTCCATAGCCAGTCAGTAGACAAAGCTTTGGACAGCTGAAGAACTGGAAGAAAGTTGGGCAGTTACAGTTTTAGGCAGTTCATGGTCATGTAAGGGCAGAGCCATGTTTGGAGAAGTTGCCATTTCCACAGAGAAGTTTGGAGGCCTTGGAAGGGTGCTCTGTGTTGGCTTGCTTACATCTTTGCTAGCATCTTCTCCCAATCAACTGGACCAGTTTTGAACGTGGTTAATTTCGGATTGTAGGGTGCTACTGCTGAAGCTCGCCACACACAAGTCCAGGCCGCCTGGATACCCAAGCCCTGGCCCACCATCCACTTGCTGAAGCCCCCACTGCATCATCCGTCTGCAGAAGCCCATCCGCCTGCCATGGACACGAGGCCAGTTTGTACAACCCAGTGAGTCACTCTGGATCATTTAAGCCAAGGGGGACTTCCATGCATACCAGCTTGTGCAGCCCCATTACAGATATTCCAGCCGCAGCTCGTCTTGTCATCCGAACCCAAGAAACAGGGCCTGTGCAAGGGTCAGCAAGCCTCGCTCAGCCCATTTCTCGAATCATGCAAGGGTTTTATAACCCTCACACAAACCACCGGCTAAGTGCTGATAACAGGACAAGCTGCAGTGGGCCTTCAATGCTTGAAACCAGTGCAAACAAAGTAGACAAAGTAGACAATCCTCACCAGGGATGGGGCACTGCAGGTGTGTCTGTGGGCAAAGTGAGCCGAGAAGAGACTTAGGGTCTCTGTCCTTTTGCGGGTAGAAGCCTGTCCCCTACAGACATCCAGCCCTCAACTTTTCGGGAGATACCTCCACAGCATGTGTCACAAGCCAAAATGATTACGTCATGGGTGCAATGCAGTTCTGTTGAAAATAAGGGGAGCTTTTCCATTGACTTCAATGAGAAATAGATGGTGATCGTTCTGTCATTTATGCTCATGGCACCATCCCGCCCAATCCCCCATGTTAGGGCTTTCTCATGTGCGCTCATAGTAATTGCTTCTGTCTTGAATCTCAAAATGGGTTGACTTTCCAACACTGATGCATTCTTTTCCAGTGGGAAACAGTGCATCATTACTTCCAAAACATTATACAATATTTCACAGGTTCATAGAATAGTAGAGTTGGCCATCGGGTCCAACCCCCTGCTGTTGCAGGACACCAAATTACACCATCCCACTCAGAGGGCTGCCCAGTTTCTTTTTGAATGTCTCTAGTGTGGGAGAGCCCACCACCTCTCCAGCCAGCTGGTTCCACTCTCATATTGTTCTAACAGTGAAGAAGCTTTTCCTGATATCTAGCCTGAACCTTGATTATCCCAGCATGAATTGGTTATTCTGTGTTCTACACTCTGGTATCAGCAAGAAGAGATCTTGACCTTCTTTGTGACAGCCTTTGAGGGACTTATGGAGGGATGTCATGTCCCCCTCAGTCTTCTCTTCTCAAGGCTGAACATGCCCAGTTCTCAGAGTCTTTCTCATACCAAAATAAATTGTGCAGTTACTTGGGAATTGGGACTTACCACCAAGTCAGCACAGACAAGGACAGGCTGCAAAGAGTCTTAAACACATTCACCAAGAGGTCAGTCCCATTAACAGGGGGCGTTTGGGCTGTAAGTGCCCAAAAAGAAGAATCAGTATTAGCTTTTTCTTCTCTGGCAATCTTTGGAAAGTAGTTTGAAGAGCTTCTGCAATGACGCCATGAATCTTCTCCACAGAGACATCATGGGAGTGTTTCCAATGTTTTACTGTCTTCTACTGAATGCTTCGTGCTATTTCTCAGACACAGTGAAGTGCAAAGTCTTGTTGCACGAGCCCTATTGAAATGAATGGGCACTGCACAAGCGCATGGGTGTGTTCCTGCACTCCCCCCATGGGTTTTAATGGAGCTTCCAAGGGGACCTCCCACTGGGTTATGCCCAACGCAGGCAGTATTTCTGCAAAGGCGCCAGAAGGCAGACCTGTCCTTTGTCCGCTCCATAATTTCAAAGAGAGCTTTGCTCTGCAGCCCAGGCTTTGCACTGGCTCTCCAGCACGAGCGCTCATGACTGTCAGTTCTCAAAGCAACAGCTCCACCCTTTGTTTGCAAAGAACAATGCAGAATTCTCAGCACACCGGAGTGCAAAGACGGAGCGACCGGGAGGCAGAATGGCAGGATTCCCTTTGCTTCCCCTGCGAGGAGAGGGATTATTACTGTTGCATGCTTTTATTTCCATGGATATCCCAGAGGCCAAGAAAACCTTCCCCCAGCTGTTACCCTACAACTCTGCAGGGCCACAACTCATCCCTACGATCGCAGCATCTGGGGGACCCCAGCGTGGGGACCTCTGGGCTGAGAGATCATAATACACTTCGCACTAGAGAAGCAGGTATGAAGCCCAAGGGGCAGGGACTCCCCAAATCTTCCGCTGTCTCCATAATATGTGCAGCACTTGCAGACTTGTCAACACACACCTCTCCAGGCCGTGGTGCCATCACTTGTCCTGTGCCGCGCTGATGGCCCCTGGAGGACGCTTCAGCGTCAGCCAGTTCACAGCTCTCTCTGCCTTTCCCCGTTCAAGCACCCCCTTTTCCTCACAGACACACGTGCCCTGCACAGCTCTGATCTCGGGGCCCTGCTGAATGTGAACCTAAATACAAATAGCATCCCCAGGAAGATGGATCCTCAGGACTGCGGCAGGAATGGATGTGTGGAGGGGCAGGCAGAGAACCTGGCCTTCCTTCCCCATCCTAAGGGCCAAATGCCTCTTCTGAAACTACTATAGTTGCGTTGGCTGGAAATATCCTATTGGCTCCTTCAGCAATCCTATTAATTATCCCACACACAATCACAGTGATTTGCATTGTAAAAACCCATCACATTTATGTTATGTTAGGTATTTGTATTTTATTTGTGTAAGCCATCCTGAGGCTCTTGCAAAGGATGGCATAGAAGTATCCTAAATAAATAAATAAACATTGGACGCAAAGGCAAATTTAATGGCGATTTGAGAGATAGCTGATGCCTTAATCATTCACAGTCAGACCAATATAAATACGACATTATAGCCTGTGGAGCTGCTTTTAAACATTTAAATCCTGTTTATAATTGCCTTTCTCTAATCATTGCACAGTTAAAGGTGGGAGGGGGGCAAGATGGTATTAAACAAGCAACAGGAGAAAACAAGACGTGAGCTGCACTGAATCGAAATCTAGGTGTCCATTTAAAGGCATTTTAAGAGCTTATGAGAAATCAGGCAATGGAGTGCACTGGAAAGCACTAAACAGCTTGTTTGTTTTTGCAGCCGGAGTACAAAGAAAGTGCTGACAAGTTCACTGGTCTTCTCTATAAAATAGATACCCGGAAACTTGGATCTGCACACCTTAACAAGGAGTTGTTTTTAAGTAAAAGAACCCAGCCCAGAAGCAAACAGTTCCCTGCTCCTCTGCAGATAAAATGTTTACATAGCCGCCTATAGTCCCAGTCAGTAGGAGTAGGTGGAATATAAATAAATATATTAATAGTAGTGATAATAATAACAGAACTAGTTCTGACCTCATTTACTAATTTTATATTTTAATTAAAAATTTCTTTTAGGCCATCTTTAGGTAGAATATTCTCAGATGGAGAACCTTTTACACTTTATGATCTAGTTGGATACCTGTTCTTAGTCTGAAATGACACAAAAAATATTCTTGCACTTTCTAAATCTTTTTAAAGAGATGTGTCCATTTATAGGCATACACTCTATCAACCTGTTCCCAAAACCGAGAGCATTGCTTCTGAGTACTTTGAAGGAGACACACAATTCTTTGCACTTACATGCTCTTCAAAACCAGGAAAAGTTTCATCCTGCACCTGTAAGAGACACATCTGAGCACAAAACCTGAATCCAGAATTGGCCCTCAGTGTAGGGGTGACAAACCAGTCCATGTCAGTGTCACAGGCATTCAGTCACAAGTGCTTTCTGTCCCGTTTCTGGGCTTCTCCGTACAAAGCATCTAGCATGCACTCCTCATTTGCTGCTGCTTATGGGTTCTTTAGATGATAACATGATTGCATTTTTGCTCCTGTGTCTAACCAGCACTTCTTTAAAAAAAAATGAGAGCAGGAAAGATGCAGCATTTAACTGTGAAAGTAAGAGGAACTGCAGTTTCTTCTGGTTCATTTGCACTATTCTGGCATGCTACAGTGCCACCTAGAGGTTCTGTAGCATAAAAGCAAGAAAGGAGACACTAGTCATGAGATCAGCAATAAAACCAAAATAGATAAAGAGGATCAACGACCAATGAACAGCTTGTGTACAAAAGCATGTATGTGCGTGTGCGTGAACCAGAAACATTTATGTTATACACAACATTCCCCGACAGATGTACTTTGTGCAGTCTTCCCTGATATAGACATATTTGTGTGTAACATTCTCTAATATGCTAATCTTTCAGTCAATTTCTGAGTTGAGCGTTGCACCAGAAAATTCAGTGTGCAATCTGAAGTCAATTATGTTCTGATCCACATGTTAGTCTGAAAGTATGAAGTGGATCAGCTTCCTTAAAGTATGGAACAAACACACCTCTCTCACAGGCCCTTCTCAGCTGCAGATCTTCTCTCAAGATGGCATGGTTAATTCAGGAGCATACGTTGGATTGCCCCTTTGATCTGTGAGTCTGAGTAACAAAAGGGAAGAAACACTGAACTGGAGGACACCCAGGTCTAAATCCAGCATATTCAGTCCTCCAATCTGGGTAGCCATTATTTAATGATCAGAGAAGTCTATTGTTCCTATTTTGGGATGGCTCTGAGATTCAGGATCTACTCTTCCTTACTGAAAATTTTATTTAAAAAAATAGTTCCCAGGCTGAATTTGTGGTATCTGCAGCTTGCTTGGAGTACAAAAATGTTAGTAATTGAACTGCAGCTGATTTAATAGCAAAAACCACTTATGAAAAGGGTGGAGGGCTTGGATTTCTGCCTCCCCCCTCCCACCCCACCATGGTCTTTGTAGTCCTTTTTTTAACCCATCGGGAATTTAACCAAGCAACTGGAATTTTCTAATCAGTGGTGACTGGTGACTTCTGGAGTTATTATGGCCAGGGCTGGACCATTGGAAGGGGAAGAATTGAAGAGTACAAAAGAGTACAAAATCATCATCATCATCATCAATAAGCCCATGAGTTGGCGCTTGGCTCTTAAGTGCAGCATGCTGCCAGTCCAAACCAAAGCAAGGACACACAGAAACCCATTTCACAGAGATGCACACGGAGGCAACAGGGATCTGTGACAGCCAAGATAGTCAGAAATAATGGTTGCAATAGGAAGCTTATGTCAGACCACCATAGTGCAGGTTTTCTTAAAAAGTGCAAAAGCTGCCAGCCAGAACACACATAAAGCAGAAGGGATTTAACAAGAAATAAATGTCCCAGGACAGAGGTGAGAAAGCAGCATTCCAGATGTTTTGGGCCTCTGCAGATGAAAGCGGCATTCAGGCAGGTCTCTGTCACCTAAAGGAAGACTACAGCGAACCTCTGCAACATCTTTCTGATGTATGAACAATTTTGGTGCCTTGGCTTAGGGAGGTACAAACATTTCATCTCCCTTTGCCTGTCATTTAGACCTTTCCAGGTGACAAAACTGGACACAGCCAGGAGCATAATTCCCAGGAAATTGTTGCAATTTCTCAAGATGCATTTGTGGTTCAAACAGTGCATTCCTGCACAAGTGGCATTCCTAAAATGCACGTCCCTCACAACTACATTTCCAAGCTTTTGGTGGAAAGCCTGTTCAAGCCTTTTGGTAGAAAGTGAGCACCTGGGCTTATAAAAGTGCACATTTTCTGTGCTGTTTTTTCTGTTCCAAAAAGGGCTGTTCTTGTTTGGGAAAAACGGTGAAGCAAGCACCAAGATGGAAAATTGAGAGCTTGAATGAACACAAACTTCTTTTGTCCTTCCATCCCTACCTCAGTCTCGCTTTGTAGTCTCACAGCTTAGAAGATACCATGGACAGAAGATGAGGATCTGAACTAATTATGTAAATAGAAAATCAGCCCAATGACAAATGGAAATTCTATTACGCCCAGTACAATTAATTAATAGGATGTAAAGGGGAGCTCTTTAAAAAGTAGCTGAAGATTTATAATTGTTTTAAAGCAATTGGAAAACTTCTTGGTATACAGAATAATAATCCCCCCTTTTTTGAACTTCCATAGAGTGCTGAATGACAGAAATATAGATATTTTCAGTCTCTTTGAAATGTGTGGGCTTGAATGTATTGCTTGTACTTGTTCAAAATCCCTTGGCAACTTTATTCTATTTTACTTATATATACATATACTTTTCTTCTTTCTGTATTCTATGTTAAGAAAATAATAAAACAAAACCAAAAAGGGGCTCTGAAGGACTTTCTCCTGTCTCAATTTTGCCCCATTTCACTTGTTATTATGCATACCAAAATAATATTATGGTCATTGTTACAATTATGGTATGTATAATAAAATTATAAAATTGTTGTTAGCAATCATTGGGAGAAAAACCCTTCTCCCCAGAAACAGGCAGAACCCACTGCACAACAAAACCCATTCCTTCCTCAAGTCCCAACACTCTTCTTGCCAGAATACATTTCGGGGCACCATCCCGAAGTGTCTGGCATTGTGTGTTGTGCGAGGGGGGCCGCGGGGTTCCTTGCACACAGACGAGCTGGGCTTCTTCACGCAGAGCCTGGGAGGGAACACTCCCGCTGACTCTCTGCACCCACAGACGGGCTTCGAGGAGCAGGAACGGGGCATGGCAGGACCAGGAGAGGGAGGCGGCTTGGGCCTTCCCCCAGTGGCACAGCAGCCCACTCCTCTCCCGCTCTGCACCTCGTCCAGTGCAACGACGAAATGCAAAATGTGAAGTGCGTGCATGGCGATGGATCCTGGCTGCACCTTTCTGCATGCATTGGACGCATACACGCCATTAAGTCTGGGGACTTCGTGCATCGAGCACAGGAGTACTCAGTCACCCCCTCAGTAGCTTCTCCCCGTTTTGTGGATGATCATGAAGGAACGTTGGTGTTTGTGAAAGAACAAGGGAGCTAAAGCAAGCGGTGGAGGACGTCCTGCTCACTGGCCTCTGACAGCCTGAGAATTCAGCCTCTGTACATGTTCCTTCCACAGATAAAACAAAGGTACACAACTCCTTTCAGCGCCTTAAGAATTCTTTACGTGTGTTAAAGCATGTTTCATGTAACCAGACTATCAGATTACACTTGCAATGATCATCTGCACTTCACTTTTTTCCTAACTATTGATCAGTTTAAAATGTGGCCCATCTAAATATATGCATATATGCGTGTGTGTGTGTTTTCACTACTGGATGTTAGATCTTTTAAAATTGCATTCAAGCTCAATATTGGATCTAGCCGGCATGACTTTTAACGCAGCCAACATTCTGTGCCATACGAGGGGAGCTGAGGTTAAACGCTGCTATTCTCTCCTAATAAAACCTGCAGCCTGTGCTGAAGTAACGGCTGCTCCGGCTGCCAGAACTTTGAAGGATGCCGCTTGACAGCTGTCTGTGCTTTTGTCGACCAAACACTGCTTTAGCTGACGAGAAGCCACGTCCCTTGAGCCTTTTGATCAAGGAGTCTGCAGCAAGAGCACTGAATAAGCTGTAGAGAGAACGGCGGGAGGAGCTGGCTGCCACAAGACTCAAGGAGGTTAAGGGGTGATTTGGTTGCTTGTTTACTCTAAGAGGGGTGATATTTTCTTTATTCGAGGGGCAGAATGTGCTTCCCAGTGATTCAGAACTTGGGAACACCTGGAGGGCAGCCTGTAGCAAATGCGGGTTTGCTAAACTTTGAAATATCTTTAATAAAGGGGTGCAAGTTTTAAAAGGCAGAATTGTTAGCCCGAGCAAGTACAGTTTGCAGAAAAATCTATTTGAGTTTGCTCAGAAATAAATCCCATTGCGTTCAGTGCATCTAACTCCATACTAAAGGATTAAACCCCTGGGATGTGATGCTATGCATATTTAGACAGAAAAGGGGTCTAGAGCTCCCAGCATACCCCAGACAGCCATGATGGCTAGGGCATTCTGGGAGTTTAGACTTTTTTTTTTCCTTTTTCGGTCTAAACATGAGTAGGATTGTGCTTTTCCTTAATTAATCTGTGGGAGCGTGGGCCCAATCCACACAGAATTTTGCATGCACATGTTTATTCATTTCAAAGGCCATAAGATTAGCCAGGCTGAATGCTGGGGAAATGACCTGAAAGGGTTAGAAGATGCATTACGGAGCAATGCCAGTCAGATCCAACATGACAAAGGCACAGAGTCCGATGGGCTGATTCTCCTGGCCGATCGTGCAGCACTTCTGGGACTAACAGAAATGGTAGAGTTGGTGGAGTTCATGGAAGGAGCGCGCTCATTTTGCGCTTCCTTTAGTTTTGACCAAACCTCCCTTGAAACAGCAGCGAGTCCTGCTTGTCTAATGCAGTCGGGATCCGACGCGTGCACCAGGCTATGTCGAATCATTTAATCATCCCTGGGATGCATTTGGCCTTCCTAAAACAGCATTGTGGGAATATCGGCCAAAACAGAGACACTGTGTCACCAATTTATCTAGTATTCACACATGGCAGCATCCCTGGCCCATGGACACCGTGTCACCCACGTCTTTGGCCCATGGATGCCGCAATGCGTGAATACGAGAGAAATATTCCCCTGAGCCCATAATGCACACACACAAGATGAAAAAGACCCGCCCTTCCATGAGCTAAGTTGTGGCCTCCACCCTCTTGACCTGGTAACAAGAATTGATGCCCAAAGATATTCTCCAGCCAGATGTGCTTGGAACTAAACTTAGATGTCCAGCATAAAACTCTGCTCAGGGCAGAGTGGACCCCAGAGAAGTTAGAGCAAACAGGAATTATGATGTATGACATTCACTCGGAGTTGGAACACAAACACTTTGTGTTAAGTGTATTTTATTTTGCAAGAAATAGAATTATATCTTGCTCCTTCAGTAGTTCCCTGTCCTATGCATGTCCACTTAGAAGAGCACCCCATTGAGTTCAATGGGGTTTACTTCCAGGAAATTGGATGGGTTTGCAGCATGAATGCCAAGAGTTGTGGGACTGTTTTCTCTCTGAACTTCAATAACATTGCACCCAAAGTTGTGTTAGCACTTTTCTTTGACGGGGGGCTTGAGCCTCCAGCAACAGCTGCCTCTGCATCAGGTTTCTCTTTTCCCCCTGCTCCATCTCCACCCTTTGCAGCTGTTCCCTCCGGTCTCTTGCATGTCTGTTCCTAAACGTCCCCACGTGATTATTGGCCTATTACCATTACGGTGGTTGCAAGCAGGCAGATGGCTCTCTTCCACTCGAGCCCTGTCCAGGCCTGAAGCTGATCAGGAGAGATCTTTCTCTTGAGGCCGTCAGCTTTGAAGGTCACCTTTGCAGTGACTTGAGAGAGAGGCTTTTGGGGGGCTGCTTCCAGGCTGTGGAGGACTCTCCCGCAGAAGGCCAGGCCACCTCCCTCCCCGCTGTCCTTCCAGACCCTTCTTCATTCAAGAAGAACTTTGGCTTGTGAGTCCATCCATGGACTGAGTGCTGTAAGTGATGTTCTAGGGCACAATATTGCAGCTGGTAGACGGAAGAGGCATTTTGTCATGCGACATCCATAAACAAGCAAAGGAATGCTTATGGATTGACATCAATTATTCACAGGACTTCCCGGCATGACAGATGTCATCCCTGGGGTGCTATTTACATGGACACCTTGTGCACCCCAATTTCAAGTGGAACAATGGCCTTTGCCATGGATTTCATACCATTCCTCTTCCCCTGTTTCAGAGGCTGCCTGCATAAGCTAGCTCCCCTTCCTGAGAGAGAAGGCCCAGCTCTCCCAATTAACTTCAGCAAACAGGCATGCAAATGACATATCACTAAATGACTGGACTGGGAAATGAGGAATTGCAACCTATTCCACACTTCTGAGGAATGCAGTGCAACAGCCTTACTGAAGTAGAATGCACCGAGAAACAAACTGTCTCTGGATGGTTGGAACAATGGTCCTCTTAGGACTACAAGGGAGCAGCAGAGCCGTCTTGTGACCTCCAGACTGGGTGGCCGAAGGCTTGTTTAGGTTCTCAGGTCTGGAAATTCCCACCCCTTGCAAGCCACATGGAAAGAACGGGGCCAGCAAGGTTGCTGAAGTGGCCCTGGAGAAGAGGTTTAGTGGGTGGGGAAGGCAGGAGAGCAATGCCACCAAGATTCAACATTTCCCATGTTGTCCTGGCCTCCTTCTCTGCCCCTGCAAAGCAGCAGTTTCAGGCTACCAAGTTCAGCCACCTGGCTGTTTGGCAGAGCAGGAGGAGTTAAGGAGCAACTTTCACACTTTTCCACTCTGCTTAGGAAGCCCAGACTCCTCTCAGCTGGGAAGGATCTAAGCATTCCCAAGCATTGCATCTTACAGCCCTATGCATGCCAGCCCGAAAGTAAGGCCGATTGAGTTCACACAGGCATTCGCCTGGATAAATGGGCACAAACGGAATCTTCTCGAGAAGCTTAGAACCAGTAGTCAAAACAAATCAACAAATTGCTGGGATACTGAGTCCTGTTGTAGGGCAAGATTCTTCCATGCTGGTTCGTTACGATGGAATTATGAACCCTTGCTCATTCAGTTTTTCCAGAGAATCTGGATGACGTCACAGCCTAATCATGACATTCCATTTTTTCCCTCCCGTTTTGTTTCCTAGCACGATTTATGGTGATTTATGGCAATCAGGCTTGTGAGCTCATGATTCATAATTCCTGTGGTCATTGTCACACATTCATTCCATGCCATCTTGATCCTCTGATTTTTCAGAGCACTTTTTTTAAGAATGATGGAAATGAGGTATTATTTCCAAAAGCTCTATTTGTACTGATGTATTTGCCCTATTCTGCTACAGCACAGCGCCACCTAGAGGTAACATAATGTCCATGCTCTTTGTCCAGAGTGCAGATCTCAGTTCTGCAATGAACCCAAAATTAGATACAGCGATTAGGAACCTCCCGTAGAAAAGCCCATGGCTGCTGCTTTTGAAACTCCACATACTTTCGTTATAATATTTGTGGTAGTTGCCATTTTATTGCTGGTTTCCTCTTTTCACCCAGAGCAATTGCTAATTCATATTTTTAATGAGCACAAATTCACAATTTTTCCATTCCCATGATTAAAAATAGAATAATTTAATGAGCAATTGCAGTGGTTGCAACAAAGGAGACCAGTAATTAAAGATCTTTCTCTTACAGGGAATAGGAATGGACTAATTAAGGGCCATTTCAGCAATGCCATGAGCATAAGAGAACAAGAACTATTTAATTACAGGGGCAACGATGCAGACTGGACAGGCTGGCTCTGCATTTTAAGATAAGAGGCAGAGAGGAGAGTGGATGGAAGAACGGAGTGAGCACAGAAAACAGGGGTTTGAGATGCAAACTGCCTCTCCTTAACCAGGCTGGCCCCATTTCAAGTGAAATCCAGTCCTCTCCCTCTCCAGCGGAAAATTATGCATTGGACTACCAATTAACAGTCTGTGCATTATTTTACACCAGCGGTGATGGAGCTTCAGTGCAAACACCCATCAACCCTAGCAGGAAATAAAATATAAACCCTGCAGTTTGACGTTGAGGAGAGAAGCAGAGGATGCAGGAACTGGGCTTTTGGAGTGCTGAACAGTCAAAAAACCCCTTGAGATTTTCAAGTGTTTGACCTGACTATTCAGAAAACCCTACCCATTTTCCTAATAAGACAGGGGGAACTCACCCATCCCTAAATCAAAGCAGCAAAACAAGCCCCATCAATCCAGTCTAAGAAAAAATGGAAAGACAATGTGGAAAACAGTGGAATGCAACTTTCTGGCAGAAACACCAGCTATTAGGACAATCTGAACAAATGAGGTCAAGTCTAGAGAAAATAGAAATAGCTAGTGTGGAACCAAATGTAAGCTTCCTTCTGGATAACAGAAAGGACAACATCTCCCACATGCCTGACAACTGAAGCACACATTTCTTTCTGAATTAAAATTCAGCAGCACATGGCACTGTTACTCTCCGAAAGTGGGTTGTTAGGGTGGGTAAGGGGCAGATTTAGTTCATGTCGCCCCTAATTCTCCTGCTCCAGAATGGGAGGACAAAGCCACTTCCCCTCAGGACTCATCACTCGGAATGACGTATGGCCAGAGCAGGAAACCCTGCGCCTGTGGAGCAACTATCCAGAGCTCATGGGAGCTTTGGATAATCCAGCCTCACTGAGGTCTCTTTGCTCAGACCCAACCTTCACGGAGCTCAGCACAATTCATTCCTGAGCAGCTTCCAGTGCAAAACTACTCAGAAGTAAGCCCTGCTGAGCTGAACAGGGCTTCTTCCCAAAACAGTCTGAATTGCAACTTCAATCATTTTACTCATTTTATTTATTTATTTATTACATTTTTCTACTGCCCGATAGCCCTGTGAGGACAAGTTTAAAGCTTCATCACTCCCTCAGAGCACACAGTTCATTGCCAGTGGGGAGAAAGGCCATTGTTATGCTTTTTGATATAAAAATAGCAGGTGCCTTGGAAATCATTCCCTGGAAACAGTTAATAGTATTTTGTAAACATCTGCCACACGGAGCTCGTACTAGACTTGCCATATAACTCTACAGGTTTGATCAAACAAATGCACACACGAATATATATAGTCGGCTCGTACGACACAAGCCAAGCTGTCCATCAACTGGATATTGGCCTACGGGCTTATTTAAGGTATATAGGAAAGAAAACAGGAAGGAGGTTTTGCTTTGGGTTTTTTGGGGGGCTGATAATCTCCCCCGTTTCTCTTCCACTGGAGCTTGAAGGGCTAGCTGGAGTTCAGTACATGTCGAAACAAATTGTGGTCCCTATTGTGAATGACGCTGTTATTTGTAAAGGTTTGGCCTACATGACCCGATCAATTCCGTAGTGCAATAAACACCAAAGGTTTACTAAAGAATTTAACCTGAGAAACATAGCATCTGAAACAAATGTCATTTGACCTAGATTGGATTTTTTTTCTGTTCGCGTGTTGATTAAAACTGTTCATTGAGCTCTGTTTCCTGAGGCATGGAAGTGAGTGCAAGCTACATCCCAAAGAAATAGAAGGCATTTGAAATGTAAACTCTTCAGAAGCTCAGCTTTTACATTTCCACACAAGCCCTACTCAGCTGTTACTCAAACAGAGGAGCCACCTAAGCCCAGAACGGCTTTCAGACCACCACTTCAGCTCCAACCCACATGGCTGGTTACAAGGCAGCCACATCCTACACGGACAAGCAAATTTCCACGGCAGGAAACTCTCCATACAAGTATAGACACCTCACGCAATTTAGAATGAGGGGCAGAGGCAAAATTAATGCTGTTTGCATGAATCTAAACTAATTGCATCCTTTCAAATCCATATGCAAACAGGAATTCAGGTATCCTTTCAAATTCACACTTCTCCGAATTTTGCAATGAAGCTGTCCAATTAGAAAAGTGCATTCAAAAATGAGTATATTGCAGGAAAGTGTGTATTAGTGAAAAGAACATTCAAAATAAAGAATATCAGGAACGTTGCGCGTGAACATGTATTTAACAGACACTGTTATGCACAAAAATGGATTCCTAAAATGTACGGACAATGTGCACATGAAAGCTTTTGTTTTAATCGTCAATTTTGGATAAGATCCCTCTCTGTTTAGAACTTGGTACAATTGTTGTTCTAAATCATGCAGGGAATCGACATGGGTACAAAAGACTTTCTGGAGCAGGAATTTGCCCTAGACACACGGGAAGCCCAAAGAAGTCATGAGATAACAGACTAAAGGCATGGACTCACAGCCCCCTTTCTACTTCCATCGGTCCTTCAGCAGCTGAATAAGGCTGCAGGAGAGAGTTAATTGATGACAGCCTTTTTTTTTAATTGCATTGTTCCTGTGCATTTCTATGATAAGCTTTGGAATGGTTTGGTGGACCAAAACTCTTAGATTGCAGAAGCTAACGGCTTTCAAACTGTTCCTTTCCACTTCAGTTTTCTACTAAAGAACTCCTGTATACCGCTGAGGACTTCTTTCCTCAGTGGGAAACATCTTTCAGGTGCACAAAGCTTCCTCATTGCGTTGCGTGAACTGAGGAGTGTTAGAAAAAGTCCACTCTGGTGGCATGTATTGCTTTCCAATAGAAGTACTTCCGGGGATCTTTGAACATCAGGCATGGGCATCTCGGACTTGTCCGAATGGTGCGCATGAGTGTAGGCCTATTTTATTTGGTTCTGTGTGTTGCAAGAGAAATAAAGATACACACAACGACTCGTCGTGGGGGAATTAGCGTGTTGCGCTATACAGATTCAAGCGGGGATCGAGTCTCCTCATATAAGATGAACAGTCCTAAACACAGAAAGTTTATGAAGATGCTGTATCCAGTCTCCAAATGGATGCTGTAGACATCAGTGGTGGTGATGATGAATGATTTTAAACAGGTTCCCCTTCTTCCCCAGTGCTGTTTAATATCAATACACTGGCACTGGAAGACCGTATCACCTTAAAAGGAGTTGGGTGCTATCCAAAATCCTACTCATAAGTGCAAACTGTTTAGCATTATTTTTAGCTGGGGTACATATTTGTTTTTTAAAAGCCGACCATTATCTTTATTTGGGTGACCTGGGGGACATGATAGGGTGCTTTTAAATGTTTTCCTCTCGTTAATTATGCAAAGTAAAATGGATGAATCTAGAGAAATGCAGCTTGCCGTGGGATACATATTCCAAACAGGAATTGCCAATATTAATATTTTCAGCCCACCCTCCAACCCGATGCCTTTCAGACTACAACTTCCACCATCCCCAGCCTGCATGGGCAAGGATATGAAAGGCTATTCTCTAGGTTCGGTGCAAGAGTGTGAACCCTGCATTGAAAGTCGGTGATGTGTTTGCAAAAGAGACACAGAGAAGAGACGAGTGCTGCATGAAGACGAACGGCACGTAATCATCTGGAAGCTCTGAACAGCTTTGAAAGAGGATCGAGTATTTGTTTTACTGCTTCAGCGCCATTATTAAAGTGGACTACGCCAAGAGGAATAGCATCTCATTCCCTTGACTGATGCACTTTAGAAAGCAGCAATTAATAAGCAGCAAGCAAGTATTTAATATCCCTGAAACAAAGTAGATTAAGCGGGATGAGGCAGAGCTACAGCTTAGCTGATTAGTCCAGAGAAGCAAGGAATCAAATATTCCCTGCATATGCACGGGTGAAGATTTGGAGGAGCTACCCTGACCTCCAAGGAATTCGCCAGACCCGACGATGGTAAGATTCCCTGGATGGTGCGTCTGAGTCGGATCCGGAGTGCCATATTGCAGAACTGAGCCTACACGCCATAGTATCTATTAAAAATGCACTTGGCTGGAGATCATAACAGACCTTTTTATTTAAACATCATTTTAATTGTTAAAATATATGATCTGGCCAGGGCAACTTCTTCTTCCTTCTCTTTTCTCCTCCTATATTCTTTATTTACTTTTTTTATACTGTTAATTTTAATTTTATCTTATCGTATCTCAGTGTGTTTTTTGTATTTAGTGGTAATTTATTATGTTCTATTGTATTTCAATGTATCTTATTGTGTTGTAAGCCGCCCCGAGGCTTCGGCAAGGGGCAGCATAGAAATGTTATAATAATAATAATTATTATTATTATTATTATTATTATTATTATTTATGGTGCAAAGCATAATATCAAGATGACCCCCTTTGGGCTTGCAATTGTTTGCTATTTTTTGCCACAATTCCCATTTAAACATGGCATTAAACTCTGCTGCGACTAGATGAATAATTGTGGAAAAAATGCAGACCACTGGCCCAGTAAGAGAAAGATTATAGACCAGATGGGAGATGATGGACATTGAATTCTATCTTCTCAATATTTACAGGGGATCTCTAGATCTGTACTAATTCGTTGCACAACAAGAGAGGACAAAAACGATCTCCGCTGGAGCCCAGTTGGTTGACGACTCACCTGTGTGCCAGAAATGAGGCCCAGAGTCGTGAATCCTGCACAGTACAAAATGCTTGTGTCACGAGCAAAGCGCAGAATGCTAGGGCTGTGCGAAAAGCAGAAGCCTTTAACAGTTAACGCGTTTAACATTTGTGTTCATCTTGCAAGTATACGCCACAAGCTGAAATATAGGGCTGCAATTCTGTAAAACAATGTTTGTGCTTTTAAATAAATCTGCTATTAGTGTATGGAGCCTTGCTTCTGCACAGTTTCTCTCCATTTTCAAGTTGCGGCAACCCAGATTCAGGCTGGACATCAGGAAAAGCTTCCTCGCTCACTGTCCGAGCAATACGACAGTGGGGCCAGCTGCCTAGAGAGGTGCTGGACTCTCCCACACGGGAGACATTCAGGGCGAAACTGGGCAGCCATCTGAGTGGGATGGTGTAACGTGGTGTCCTGCAACAGCAGGGGGTGGACCTGATGGCCTTCATGGCCCCTTCCAACTCAACCACTCTAGGATTCTAGGATTCTCCCTTCATGAGTTTATAAACTTCTGCCATGCTCCTTGAGCACCGAGCACTTCATCTTTTCCTTACATGGAAGATGCTTTCACATAAGCATCTTGAGCTGTTCTAGCTCAAGGATATCCTTTTTGAGGGTCCACCTTGAGCTGGGATCCACTGTGGTCATTGACTGCCAGGCACCTCCTGATTAGCACTAGGAAACCTCTGCCTATAAACATTCTTTTATTCAGCTGGTCATATGCATCTTTTATGCAGCAAACACTCATCCACTACCAGCAGCAATTTAAAGCTAAGTTTAAATCAGGACTGTAGCAAAAGATAACAAACATTCAGCATCACAAAGGGAGTAAATCTTCGATTTAGGAACTGCCCTTTGGACAGGTTATGCTTTCCAGCTTCCAGACAGAGGGGTCATTGGGCCAACCATTGGAAGACTGCAGGGAGCCATTTCCATCTTCGCTTATCAGGTTTCAGATGGAAGACAAGATGGGAAAACACAGGAGGGTTGCCCACGGAGGACGTTGGCTCAGACTTCAGTAGAATTCCATGGTGAGTAGAGCAATTGTGCATTAAACCTTGGCTAAAAGAACCAAAAACTCCAGTTCATGGACCTGCCCAGAGGTAGATCCTGGGCAGGCAAATAATGAACTTCTGGAACTTGCTGATTCTTTCTTAGGAAGCTTCAGAAGTGAATGAGAACAATTGAGAGAGGATCAGTCTATCTGTGCATATTAACTACCTCAGCTCAAGGTGACCTCTGCAGCCAGAGGTGAGATACTTCAGAGGGTCTGTTGCTAAGTGAGAAGCTCTGAAAGGGGACAGCCATCTTCATGTCCTACTTGTGAATTTTGGATTTGCCAGAACTATCTGGCTGGCTTCTGCTGGAACCAGGGAATTCCGATCTTTTTGGGTCGGTGGGATCGATTTGGCATTTTGAGGAGTTGGTATAAGTACTGTCAAAATTACAGCAGATCTGTCCCCAAGATGAAGTGATTGCCATGGCAAGTACAGGCCATCCCAAACGTGGGGCACAAAAAGGCAGTGAAGGTTGCTATGTGCTCCACTTGGCAACCCTAAATAAAAGATAAACAAAATTGGAGAGGACCTTGACAGACAGCAAGGAATCTGTCTGTGCCCACAGGTACATAGATATCCCAGGAGAGGGTGCCTTTGTGGATGCAGCTTTCTTGTGGAGTCTTCTTTTCCATGTATCTGCCACAGAAGACCATTCAGCTTGATCCCCAAAACTATCAAAACCTACGCTGCAGTCCTTGAACTACCTGTTGGGCAGTCCTGGCAGAGATACATACCCCAAACTCATCTGCAAGATCAATTCCTATGGAGCACACTGGCATAGCGAATCCACACAACCCGTGCAGCATGTTGAGGATGAGGCTGGTGTAGAACCGCACACACAATCACTTCTCAACGCAGCCCAGCATGTTTTTCCCATGCTACCACTCTCCTTCTTCTCCCTAGCTTTTGGGAACGTGGGAAGGGCAAGCGTCAAATGAGGTTTGGCTCAAGCAGGTGAGTCATTTAGGGCAGGCATACCAGGTTCAGTATCATTGCTAAGGCACCATGCCATGTACCTACCAGTCCCAGCTCAGGGATGGCCCTTCCATGGAGCAGAATGATGCAGCCACTCAGGTGGAGATTTCAGATATCCCCAGATGGTTAATTATTTGCTCTGTTGTTCCTGTAGTTCTGCTTCCTGGGAGAGGCACTAATGGGATTTTCTACCTCCAGTCCCAAAATAATGTAACAGGCTTTGGGTGCTGCTCCCATTGCCTTTCCATTTGTCCAGGCAGCAGATTCTTGGGCTCATCTCATTTCTTACTTCAGATCTCACCTCCACCACGAACATGCTGGACTGGCTAAGGCAAGCCTCATTCTCACAGCTGCAACACAGTGAGAGCAATACCGACCCATCTTACTGGTTTTCTTGTAAGCATTGCAAAATAATGTATGTGAAAGACTTTGAAACTCTCTCTCTCCCCCCCACCCCTACATTCCATCTACATTGGTTTCTGGGCTCGGTTAAGTCAGGTCTTAAAAGCCCACATTGTCTAGGAGCAGGTTAGCTCAGGAGCCATCGACTCCTTGATGAATCTTTCTGTCCTTTGGGGTGGGTTTCAGAGGTCCTGCTCTCTCCCCTGTCCATCTATGATAACTGGCATTTGGATACAGGGGCAGGACCCTTGGGGTAATGGCCCCATCTGCCACCCCAAATGGAGCACCGACGCGGCTATCTGTACAGTGCCAAGCCTTGATCCCCTGGGTTCTTCTAAGTCATTTGGAGAGTGATCGTGTGGACCCTAGACCTCATAGGTACTTCAGATTTCCAGATCCAATAAGAGACTTCAGATTTCTAGATCCAGACTTGGAAGCTCTGCTGTAGAGCTAGAAATCCATGCTCTGCTCCCTCCCAGTCCCTCACCATCAGCAAAGAAAGCTTCCTTGTTCTCTGAGGCTGGGAACTCGACCTTGGAGAGGGTGGAGAGGAGTATTCCCCTGGGATGGGAGGGATGGAGACTGCAGAGGCCAGGGTATGACATGGCCCGTGCCCACAGAAGCCTCCTTTCCTCCCCTCTCGCTGAAGTACTCCAGCTGGTTGACTGTTTATCAAGAACACAAAGCAGAAAAGACAAAGAGACGGGGTTGCTCTCTCTCCATTGTTCCTCCTAACCACCACTGACTGCCCGCAATCAGGGGCTCACAGCTTCCCAATTAAACTGCACCCTTAAAATCTGTGAAGAGCTTTTCAATGTTGTCGTTGTCATCGTCATCATCTCATCACCACTTCAGTTCCTGGTTTTACTTTTCTATGCCTGATATTGTACTTCGTTGCATTGGCACATGTATTTTTCATATGGTCGATTTTATTGCCATTTATTGAGATGAAGTTTTAAACTACAAAACACCTGGAGAAAGTATTGGATGAGCCCTTCATGACATATCAGATGTTAGAAGCAAATATATTCCTTATCAATCTTTTTCTGTGGGGGAAAAGGACATATGGCAGTTGCTGAAGATGCAACGCTAATTAACTGTTGTGCCGCACGACTTTTGATTTAATAATTTTGGATCCCGCTCAGTTTACAGGCCTTTTGCATTCCAACAGCTCCTCCGTGCCTTGAATGACAGTTGTCAGTCTAAACCCTTAGCTTGCTTCCCTTTCATTTCTAGCCAATTTGTTCTCCCCAGAAAAGAACAGTGATTACTTCACTTGTGAGTAGTAGGTATACCTAGCATTCGTTCGTTCGTTCGTTCGTTCGTTCACTCACTTGTTCACTTGGCCGGTCGGTCGGTCGTTCATGTGTCCATCTGTTCATCCACCTGTCCATTCATTGTTCTTTTATTCTTTCTTTTTTCATTCTTCCGGTCATTCGGTCATTCTTGGATTAATATACTGCAAAGAATAGAATGAGCCTGGAATGGTTCACACAGAGGCTAATGATCAATATATCCAATGTGCTCACAAGCAACAGAGCCTGCCAGCAAGTCAGTCCAAAGCATCTCTGCCACATCAAAAGCCCTCCGGATTTTTCCTTGCTGAGAAAGCCTCTTCAAAGGGCCATGGGCAGCCCATGAGGTGCGTCCGGTGGAGCGCTGGACGGGGACTCGGGAACCTGGGTTAGTCCCTACTTGGTCAAGAAGCTCCTTGAGCGGGCTAGTCACTCATTCTTACCCACATCCACCTCACAGGGTTGTTGTGAGGATCAGGTGGAGCGCACAAGGAGCATGTAAGCAGCCTTGGGTGCCTTGCGAGAGGAAAGGGGCAGGGTATAAACGAAGCCCTACAGCAAGGGGGCAAGCGCCCCAGCTCCAAAGCAGCCTGTCATTCTCCTTACATGCTGAGCACGAGGGCCGTGACGCCGGGGCCGACACTGGGGGCAGCTGCAGCCCCTGCTCTCTCTCGTCCTGCCACCCAGCCTTCCCGGGCTGATGCGACCGAGCACACGCCGATGAGCACTGTACGCTCCACCCATGCGACGCTCATTCAAAAGGCCAGGCGTATTTTTGATGCCCACAAAAACCCAGCGCGATTAGGGGTACGGGCCACTCATCGCTCATAGCAATATGCTCAGGCGAGCAGCCTGTTTCTGTTCAACAGCCACCGCACCGTGTTTTGATATCCACGTGTGTTTTTAATGGCAATTGCACTCTGAATAAATGTTTGCAACTTTAACTTCTCCCCCTGGGTTCTCATTAGGCCATCTTCATCTACATTAGAGAAATTCTAAATGTGTACCTCTAGAAACTTACGCACGGAGAGAATACAATTTGTGCGGTGCATTTCATGTTTGTAAATTATTCTCTTGTTAAAAGAAAAGTGTATTTGCGATGTGGGGTTCATTACAGTTCCCGCTTGCTATTAACCTGGAGTGCCCTCGGCGCTCTTCCCTTCCCCCTTTTCTTACTAGGTTGTGTAATAGTGACCCTAATGCAATCTGCCTGCAGGAGCAAGTACCGTTATCTCTCTCTAAATTAAAATTGTAATTCATTTGGTGCAGTTTACAGAAGGCCTCAGCTTTGACACATGCAATTACTACGAACACCACACAAACATGATTGCGGCACCACCAGGAATAGAGTTTAATCAGAAAACATGGAGTTGTTCCAACAGATTTATGAGTCCACCACTTGTTATTCTTTTGTGTTCTTGGGGTTCAGATAATTAGATACACTAGTTCTTGTTTCCCAAAAGGCCAGATAGGGCAAGTCTGACGATATTTGTGCATGTTTGTACATTAAAAATGATTAAATTATGCTGCCATTCATCTACAATCTTTTGCAGTTGTTGCAGTGACAAATTCACTCCATTTATTGCAATACTTACAAAATATTACAAATCTCTCGCTCTGAGGAATTTCAATATTTCATCCTGTACAGAACTGAGGAAATTAATTCATTATACAAATTTGAGGCCACAGTCAGCAAACTTCCCCCCACAAAAACTGCTGGATTCAGTATCCATTCCGTCTTGCTAATCAGCTTTTCTCAAGTCACCCTTAAAAAGGAGGGATGCAATGCATTCCCATGCGCTAAGCGTTCATGCGCTTTGTGGTGTGCCAAGGTTGCAACTCTACACCCGTTTACCTGGGAGTAAACCCACTGAACCCGATGGACTTATTTCTGAATGAGCACCAGTTGGGTTGCAAATGTCGGTCCACACACTTAGAGTCGGGACCGGGTCCAATGAAAGGCTGACTAACTCCAGATCACATTGATCAGCTTCCGAAGGGTGGCCACCCAAAGGCATTTGATGCCTGAACTTTTAAAAAGAGGAACTCACTGAAAGCCGTGTTTCAGACAGTGATACAAACAGGTTTTTGCTGTGGCGTAGCTAGCTAGTGTGACTGCTGATCTACCAAGGGGTATTCTAACAGCCTGCCCAGATCTCAGTAGCGGTGGGGGACAAAAACATGCTTTTGAAACCCTTCCTGTTGTAGTGAGGGCAGGGGGAGTGGAGAAGAAATTCAGAAGGAATGCAGGGCCTCTTACCATCGTGTGGCGACTGGGACAAGTCGATCTCGGTGCTTCTGCCATGTTTTTGTTTCACCTCTTCCACAGTGGCAAAACATTTCCTTTTGAGGGCCTTTTTTATCCAGGGAAACACACACACACACACACACACACACAGAGAGAGAGAGAGAGAGAGAGAGAGAGAGAGAGAGAGAGAGAGAGAGAGAGAATTACGGGGCGAGATCAGTTGAACAGAGAAGGTGGGGCACGAGAGCCATGCCGTTCTTGATCAAAAACCACGGAACACTCAGCTGAACAAACTCTCACCACCGCACGTTATTCATGAAAATCGGCTGTCACAAAATAGGCAAACGCGTTGAAAGAGTCTCCAAAAAAGAGCGCACTGAAGCTGAAGGCAGCCTCATGGCAATCCAGCTGGATACACTTTTGCAGATGAATTCTCCAGGTCTTCTTCCATGAAAAGATACTGAGATGGTAAATAAGTCCATCTTGTTTATATTTTAAGTCCCTGTTACAGTCTGGATGGCTACTTCTTGCTTCCTCTGCTTTTTGTTCTTTATTCGCGTAAGAGGAAAATATGATTTACAGGAGATGGCAATCGACAATGCTCCCTCTATCTCTATTCTTTCTCTGTCTTGTTAAAATATCAGTACAATTGTTTCTTCACTACATTCTTTACTACAATATTCAAGCAGTGTGCCCTGATCACAGAATCATAGAATAGTAGAGTTGGAAGGGGCCAGAAGGCCCTTGCGTCCAACCCCTTGTTCAGCGTCAGACTCCAGTTATAGCCTCCCTGACAGATGGCTGTCCAGCTGCCCCTTGGATGCCTCCAGTGTGGGAGAGCCCACCACCTCCCTAGGTCCTCGGGTCCATCGCCGTACTGCTCCAACAGCTCTTCCTGATGTCTGGCCAGAACCTGGCTTCCCATACCTTGAGCCATCCTTCCATGTCCTGCCCTCTGGGATGATCCAGAAGAGATCCTGGCCCTCCTCTGTGTGGGAGACTTTCAAGGACTTGAAGAGAGCTCCCCAGAGAGGTCCGCCTGGTGCCGTCGTTTTCGGCATCAGTCGAAGACCTTTTTATTCAAATGTTATTTTAATTGTTAATATTATTTATTCATTTTGTTCTTTGGCCAGGGCGACTTAATTTATATTGTTAATTTATATTGTTTTATTGAATTCTATTTATTTATGGTTTGTGAGCCACCCCGAGGCTTCGGCAAATGGGGCGGCATAGAAGTCCCCTAAATAAATAAATAAACAAACAAATAAATAAAATGAGAGCACCGTCATCTCTCCCCTTCTTCTTCTATTCTCAAGCTAAAAATGTCAAGCTCTTTCCATCTCTCCTCCCAGGGCTTTGATTCCAGTCCCCAGATCATCTTTGCTGCCTTTCTCTGGTCTTTTTCTAAGCCTATTGAAAGTGATTTTAAAAATTGATATACCACCACACTTTAAACGCAGTCCTATGTGTGTTAAGAGAGAAAAATGTCCAGCAACTTCCAGCATACCAAGAATTATAGGACGTTTTTCTGTCCAAAACAGCATGGGGTTGAATCTTTTAACAGTCCTGTGCACACTCACCTAGGTGTAAGTCACACTGCGCTCAGTGAGCATTTCCTATGAATATTCAGCCAAAAGAGGAGTTTTATTGTGGGGGTGGGCATGGAGGAAGCATCTGCGGATGGCAGCTGGGGAGAGACAGGGTTTCCCCTGCTCCTACTTTTGAGTATAAGAGGAAAAAAACCCAACACGCATAGGATGACCCAGCTGTACAAAAGTAACATTACCATTAGAGGACTTTGAAAGAAGATGCCAGAAATGAGTGGAGAGATGGCTCAGTGAAGGTGATCAGGCAAGATATCTAAACGAAAACCTTGCCCAATCAAAGTGAAGTATCTCCACAGAGTACCTAGCAAAGACACCACGATGCACCACCCACTGGAGATGGACAGCTCATATTTCTCAGCCATTTGGATTGTTGTTGCTATATGCTATAGACTCGTCTCAGACTTATGATGACCCTATCAATGAAAGCCCTCCAGGACATCCTCTCCTTCACAGCCCTGCTCAGCTCTTGCAAACTCAAGGCTGTGGCTTCCTTTATGGAGTCAATCCCTCCTGTATTTGGTCTTCCTTTTCTTCTTCTGCCTTCCACTTCCCCTAGTATGATTATCTTCTCCAGGAAGTTTTGCCCTCTCATGAGATACCCAAAGTATGACCTTCTCAGTTTTGTAATTTTTGCTTCTAGGGAAAGTTCTGGCATGATTTGATCTAGAACCCACTTGTTCTTCTCTCTTTCAGTCCTGGGTATTTGCAAAGCTCTCCTCCAGCACCATGTTTCAAATACATCCATTTTCTTCAGCCATTTAGCACTCCAAATAATTCTACCAGAATTACAGTGGAAAAGAAAGATTTCTAACCATTTGACCATGACATACACACACAGCACAGCAAAAGTTAAGTGCCTGATGCACACTAATTGCCACGATGATTCTCCAGGGATGGGCCAGTCTGGGTGGCTCGTAGAGCTGACTCATCCAAAGGCTGGTGAGGATGAGTAACCACCTGTGACTGAGACTTCGTCAGAGCAGGTCTGGTGCTCCGGAATATACTGCTTTTCCATCGTTGCTGGAGTTCAGCCGTATCTCAGGTTCATACTCAGTTCGGAACACGGGTAGGCGGTCAAATGGTAGAAGGGGTTTTTTGGCATGGCTCCTTGGCTGCTTTTAACTCATGCCCTGAAGATATCAGAAAGACAATGAAACAACTCCAACATCTCACCTTGTTCGGTGAGACGTTGGAGAGCACGGTCACAAGATCTGTATGATGCAAGTCTGTCTGGAATTTGCTCTCTGTTCTCCACCTCACTCCAAAATTATACAGGGCCATTGCTTGTGGTCTTATCCTACCTTTGCATTGAAAGGACTGATCACCCCTTGGGTGACCACGTGTCCTCTTTTACGAAAGACAGTCCTCTGCTTGAAGGGCTGCCAGAAGAAGTCTTCTATTTTCAACACATCCTCTGTCCTGAGAGTAGAGTCGGTCCTTTCTGAAAAGGAGGGAAGGAATGGAATGTCCTAGTTTGGAGTCAACTCTTCACATGGGCAGACACTACTGCCCTTGAAGACAGTCCAGATGCTTCGGTTGGTTCAAAATAGAGCTGCCAGGATATTAATGGGGACCGGCAGGTATTCACATATAACGCCGGTCCTCTATCACCTACACTGGCTCCCAGTTGAAGTCCGGGCCCAATGTAAGGTGCTGGGGATGACCTACAAAGCCCTAAACAGCTTGGGTCCTGGATACCAGAAGAAGCGCCTTCTCCCCTATGTGCCTTCCTGCCCCTCGAGTTCTGAGTCAGAGGCCCTCCTCTGGGACCCGTCCTTGAAAGAGATCAGGAGGGTGACTACCCGGAGGAGGGCCTTCCCCGCGGTGGTGCCCCAACTGGAATACGCTCCCCAGAGAGGTCCGCCTGGCACCAACGCTTCATTGATTTCGGTGTCAGGGGAAAACCTTTTTATTCTCCCCATATTTTAATTGTTAAATTGTTTTATTTTGTAGTTTTACACCAAACACTGGATGCTGTGCCTCTTTTACTTTTCTATTTTTATTCTACTTTATCAGTGTTGTTCTAAACCATCCTGAGATGTCTGTGAGGGGACAGTATAGAAATGTTTTAAATAAATAAATAAAATATCAACCCGAGCATTCCTTTGATTTATAGTAATCAATACAGCTCAATCAAGGGCTGTGCCTCTAAGGTTTTGTCAAAGAGTGGGGGGTACGGAGAGGTGCAGGTGGCCAGCTCTCCCACTTCTTCTGCACCTGGGGGCTTGCAGAACCTGCTGGGGCTTCCATGGCTGCAGGCCTGGGGGGACCTCGGTGCCCCTGCACCTTCCCTGATTGCATCAAGGAGACCTGGGGAGGGCGGCCCCAGAGCCATGAAGTGCCCCATTGTAGGCGGGCATATCACAAGCCCCGGGGCCAGCCAGCTACCTTGCTTGTCCTTCTCTGCAGAGCGGCTTGTCGTGTCCTGCAAACCTGCCCACTCTCTGCCCTTGAAAAGGGACCCCCCTGCCTCCCCCCCCCCATTCAGAAAGTTCTCTGTTCTCTTCTAATGGGACTTCTCTGCACTGGCTCCAGCCAACCTCAGAAGACAGTCACATAGATACAGCGAAAAAAGGTTCCATGAATCTAAGCCACCTAGAGATGCTAAGGCAGAATTTGTTGTTTTTGTTGTTTTGTTGCAAGGTCGTGACTGACCCATCACAACCCCATGAACAACATTCCTCCAGGCTCTCGTGTCCTCCACCATCCCATGAAGTCCACCCAAGCCCACACCCTCCTCTTCAGTGACCCCATCCAGCCACTTCATTCTCTTCCATCCCCTTCTCCTTTTGCCTTCAATCCAATTCCTGCTTCGCACCAAATACCTACATATATTTTGTTTAGTCGCAAAGCTGTGCCCAACCCATAAGGACCCCATGGACAACATTGCTCCAGGTTCTCCTGTCCTCCACCATCCCACGGAGTCCATCCAAGCCCATGCCCACTGACTCCATCCAGCCACCTCATCCTCTGCCATCCCCTTCTCCTTTTGCCATCAATTGTTCCCAGCATCAGGGTCTTCTCCAGGGAGTTGATCCTTCTCATTAGGTGGCCAAAGTATTTGAGGTTCAGCTTTAGTACCTGACCTTCTAAAGAGCAGTCAGGGTTGGTTTCCTTTAAGATTGTCTGGTCTGATATCTTTGCAGTCCAAGGGACTCTCAGGAGTCTTCTCCAGCACCACAATTCAAAGGGCAGCATATAAATGTGTCGATAGATAGATAGACAGATAGATCTTCCAGCACCATCTACATTAGTTTCTTCTTCTTCTTTTCCCGTTGCTGGTGATGGCTCACCACCTGGACTATCTGCCACACCAGGATCTCTGAGAACCAGTGAAGTCTCCTCTCTCTACACACATCCTTTGCTTGCACGCTGGCTTCTCCTCCCCTGATTGCTCCCAGTGGATTTGTGTTTTGCTGTTCTAAAGGTGTGTTGCATTGTTCGGGTCCAAGCTGAGAAGCAGAGGAGAAAATGATGTAATAAAATCAGTCCTGCTGTAGAAAGCACTGAGGTTCTGAATTTAAATCATGAAATATCTTCCAGAAATTACTGGTATGGACACTGAAGTTTGCAATAAGGGAAAATGGCATTTGCTAAGATGGCTCTGTCCTTTTTGATTACAGTATATATAACACATTCCTGCAAGAGTCATCAGAATCACGTCTTCCAGGAAATAATGCACCACTAAATGGCAGTTGACTGTTCATTTCCTTAATTTACTCAGAGGGTCCTTACTACATATTACAGCGACACTTCTGCATCTTAAAAGTCTGCAGAAATGCTCAAGGAAGCGGAAGAATTGCAGAAGAAAACAGGGGCATGCCAAATGGCAGACAAAGTTGCCTCAACTCCCCATAAAATTCTGCAAGAGAGGCTGCCTTATTGCACAATAAAATCCTCATCTGGAAACAGCTGAGAGATAAAACTGGGGAAACTGGTTCATGGGAAAGCTACACGCCAAAGGAGGGGGGTTAGGGTCAGCCTGGAAGGCCCACTCAGCCTGAAGGTGATGCTCACCACATCCAAGAAACAAAAACTTCCTTTTCACAAACACTTGCAGGTCAGGTCACCTGTAGGCCACTTAGCCAGTCTATCAACAGTGAGCTTCCAGGGAAGTGAAAAACAGGAATATCCTAGAATCCATCTCTGAGCTGGAGATGAGTCATTGCCAGAGAAGAAGCAGACAGAAATAAGAGATTCTCCACCCATGCAGAAAGGGAGAGACCGGAGGAGGCAGGATCCACTGGAAAAGGGAGGCAAGATCCTGGCAGGTGCCAGGAAGAGGTCTCCCAGCAAGTAAGGGAGCCTGTGCCAGGCATGTGGAGAGATTGCCCAAAGCAATCTCTTCATGTGCGGTTCTCCCCCGACCAAAGAGAGGAAGGCCTGATGCAAGCGCCAGGAGAACTTTGCCATGGACACGGCGGGCTTTCAAAGAACCAGGATTGCAAGGGTGGTACTAGCCAGACAGTATTCCCCCCCCCCCCGGGTTTGTTCTTTGTGTGCATCTTTAAACAGCCGTCTTTGGTGCCCTGAAATGGATTTGCCACTTTAGTGTTGGGTGCTCAGAATCCGACCCACCTTTCTTCCCCAGTCCTTGCTAAACGTTCTGCCCTGCCGTCACCAAAATGCAGATCGTGTGCTCTGGGGGTGAAAGGGGACACCCTGACGAGGTGCCACATTTGGGGGTCACCCCAAGCTCTTTCGACACGCAGGCTGCAAGCAGCTTGCGGAGAAGAGCCTCTGAGGACATGGGGCAGGGCTCAGAGGCCTCCGCACACAGGGCTCCAGCGGGGTCCTTGGCCAGGGGTTCAGAGGGGCCGAGAGGGCTCAGGAATTAACGGTCCGGGTTTGCTTTACCCGCAGAGGTAGGCGCCAGTGGACCCGCTGCACCCCTCCCCCTCACAGCCTCAGCTGAAGCTGGCTGCAGGCACCTGGTGCCACCCCTGGGATGACTCTCAGCCTGCCGGAAGCTGAGGTTCCCCCCCCCGCACACACACACACATGTGTTTCTCTGCGTATCACTGCCCAGCATTGCTTTGCCCCGGTTGTGGGAAGCCAGGACCCGATTCACAGTGGTCTGAAGCTGTACTTGGTCAAAATTGCCAAGCCAATGTGTTGTGTGAACCATTCCACTGTAAATACCTAGGTTGCACCTGAGCCTTGCTTAAAACTCCAAACTCCAAAATCAGGAGCCGTGGGAATGCAAAGGGAAGGTTTAAACGGTGATGCCCAGACCTTTTCCCCCTTTAAGTTCCCCCTCCTCACCAGATCTGTACAGGGACTAAATCACTGACACCAGTAGGCCCCCCCTCTTTTTTAAGGCCCCATACATGGGTGGGGAGAGAGAATTTGAGTGTAAAGCAGGGGGTGGGAATGTTTAATCCCTACCCACCCATGCACTGTGGTCCTGACCTGAATAGGGAAGGGAAGGGAAGGGAGATTCAGGGGCGTGCCACAAATCTATAGTTTAGTCCTGAGTCTTTGGTGGCAGTGCAAAGCCACCGAATCCAGGTTGAACTTCTATTTCCTAAACTGCATTTCAACTAACCAAGAGCATCCCTGTCTTGTCCAAAATTAAGCTTCTAATTTACTAGCCAACAGTGGGAGGGAAACTAAAAATGTACTGCAGACAGAACTAGGGATGGACCAACGCGTGGCCAGGTTGAAACATCATCTAAGCAGGCCAAAATGCTACCAAAGACCAGAAGAAGGAGAATTTTCAGTTTGCAGTGGAGATGAAAAGTCTGCAGCAGTGTTTACTAATGCATACAATATATTACGTGGCCAAGGGTTGAATTTTTCTTTTTCCTTTTAAAATGCTAAAGGACATTTCCAGCTCCCTTTTCAAAGGTCATCTTAGAAACAACAGGTCATGATTCTGGGGGTGTTCTGAAGGTGGCACTGCTGGCCCCCCGAGAATCCCAGCACTGCCTCAATTTGTCCTCCTCGTGAGGAGAGCAAAAACATTTAGACAGCCAAATTCAACTGTCTAAATGTTTTGGAGAGCAAAGGGAGGTCTCCATGTTCCTCTCACCTTCTGAATGCAGAAGGTTCCAGGTAGCCACGGTGGATAGCACTTTCTAGAAATTGCAAGTAGCAATAAACACACACATTAATGTCATTCAACATTCCTTGCCCAAAAGAACCTTAATACTCTCTCCCTCTACAGGCATTTTTGCAACAGAAGGTCCAGCAAACTGGGCAGAGGGGGATTCATTTTCAGATGATTCTGAAAATGTAGGAAGGCTAACATCTATTTACACATTTTCTAATGTTAGCTTTTTCTTAATTTAGTTTTTCTTTCTTACATGTTTATTTATTTATTATCAAAACATTTCTATGCCGCCCCATTCGCCGAAGCCTCAGGGCGGCTCACAACATAAAAAAATTACATGTTTGTAGGGCCCAATATCCAAAAATTTCTGAGTGGTTCACAAAGCAGCAATATGTTTCAAAACTCAGGAATATGGGTCCTTTCAAGGAGCCTAACAGAAATCACCACAAATGAATCTTTGCTGCAGGTTTGCTCATGTCAAAGGAAAAGACTATCTGTCAAACTTCCTTTAAAAAAACAATTCTAACCTAACAGAGTAAAGTTGCAGCAAATCCCGACAAAGGCATAATTTAAAGCTGGATCCAGAATAAACAACACTAACCCATCATGCCAAAGATTTGACAGATGATGCATTAAAAACCTAAAAACAAGGCTTTCTGTTTCCGGGAGTACTTGCTCACATGCTGCAAGTCTGTTCCTAGTCAGATCCTTGAACTACTCAAGAAAACACAAAGGGAATTGTGAGCGAACAGAAGAGGAAGTATGAAGTAAGATTAGGAGTATAAACAAATCTCATACCAAATATTCTATGAATTGCAGCCAAAAGGACATACCAAAGAACAAGCAGCCAAGTTCACTGCATAAGGACAGGTCAACAGATGAATGCAACAGTGCTTAAAGCATGAGTGCAGAAAGGTATTTAAAATCAGGTGAATCTCATAAATGCCAGGTGAGAGGAACGCTTGTGGAGACATGACCGAGCCAAGGAGGGATCTGTTGTTACGAGTGTGTTTTATGTTTTTTTTTTTTCACCAAGTGAGATACTTTTATAGTGAAGTCCTAGGCTGCAAAGCAAACCATCAAAAATCAGCAGAAAAGAGCAAGACACACGACAACTCAAATAGGAGGGGTTTCAGTTGGTGATTTAATGTTTTCATGGCTGAATTGGAGAATAGCGCTTGTTAATACCACTGAAAAGAGCTACCCAATTGACTCCCTTCAAGGGACAGATTCACAGTTTGGGGGTCTCACTGAGAGCTAAGAGAACAGATGGGCTTGGTGGTTCTCAGGGATTTTTATAGCAGTACTTTGTCATTGGTACTGGCTGCCAGCTCATTTCTAGGCCTAGGTCACAGTGCTGGCTTAAACTTTTAAATCCACATTATTATTATTATTATTATTATTATTATTATTATTATAACATTTCTATGCCACCCCTTGCCGAAGCCTCGGGGCGGCTTACAACACAATAAAATACATTGAAATACAATAGCACATCATAAATTACCATTAAATACAAAAATACAAAAAATACATTGAGTTACAAACATAATAATATAAAATTATAAAAAAAGTAAATAAAGAATATAGGAGGAGAAAAGAGAAGGAAGAAGAAGTTGCCCTGGCCAGATCATATATTTTAACAATTAAAATGATGTTTAAATAAATGGTTGGAGCCAGGTTACCTGAAGGATCGTCTCCACTCATATTTACCTACCAGATACTAAGGTTGAAGTCCTATGTGTATTTGGGCAGAAACTAAGTTGCTTGGGAGTGGGAGAGAAATATTAAGGTAACATTAGCAACTTCACATAAAGAAAACCTGTATAAAATGTTTTATAGATGGTATCTGTCACCAAATAGATTAGCTAAGATGGTTCCAAATATGTCAAATGGATGTTGGAAATGTAAACATAAATTGGGTACTTTCTATCATATGTGGTGGACTTGCGATAATGCAAAAAGGTATTGGATTAAAATACATAAATGACTTGAGGAAATGTTACAAAAACCCTTAGCTTTTAAACCTGAAGTTTTCTTATTAGGCATTATACCTGTTGATATTAGTAAACAAGAAATGTACTTGACTTTACATGTAATCACTGCGGTGAGGATTGCATTTGCTCAACACTGGAAAAGTGAAGAACAACCCACCGACGAACTGATCCTAAAAAAGATCTTGGACTGTGCAGAAATGGACAGATTGACTTTGTCATTGAAGGAGAAAGAAGATACTGACTTCTATCAAACTTGGGACTCTTTTTATTATTGGCTAGAGAAACAGGACTTCGTATAGATTTAAATATGTTTTTAAGTTATCATAAATAGAAAACAATGTGGGAGCTGACCCAGCAGGCCCAATGTTTCTGATGATTGATGTTGTTATTAGTTTTCTTTTGTTTTAGGGTTATTTTGAATAAAACTTATTATTAAAAAAAAGAAAAAGAAACTAAGCTGCCTGGGGAGTGTGAAGAGTTGTGGGGCTTTTTTTCCTGTCAAGACATGGATACAATTGTACCCCAAGACCATCAGCTGAAGCTCTTCTCCATGTCTCCAGGCTAAATCAGGTGAGACAGGTAAAAAAGTGGGGGTCTTTTCAGTGGAGGCAACCCACCTGTGGAACATCCTCCCAGAAAGCTCGACTGATATGTATGCAATGGACAGAAGCAGTAGTTCCTCTATACTCCGCACTAGTCAGACCTCACCTGGAATACTGTGTCCAGTTCTGGGCACCAAGATCTAAGAAAGATGCAGGAAAATTAGAAAGGGTCCAGCAGAGGTCAACAAAAATGATCCAAGGTTTGGAAACACTGCCCTGTGAGGAGACTGAGGGAACTGGGCATGTTCAGCCTTGAGAAGAGAAGACTGAGTGGAGACATGATCTCCCTCGAGAAGTACCTCAAAGGCTGCCACAAAGAGGAAGGTCAAGATCTCTTCTTGCTGATGCCAGAGTGTAGGACATGGAATAATCAGTTCAAGTTGTGACAACCCAGATTCAGGCTGGACATCAGGAAAAGCTTCCTCACTGTCAGAGCGATATGGCAGTGGGACCAGCTGCCTGGAGAGGTGGTGGGCTCTCCCACACTGGAGACATACAGGAAGAACCTGGCCAGGCCGTGGGCCAAAGGCTTCTGGGAAGCCCTAGCAATAGCTTTGGGGTTGGTGAAACCAGCTCCTGATTTAGACTCTGTCTGTTTAAAGCTGTCAATCAATTAATCAGTGAAAGTTTCACATGTCTAAGGCTGCAGATCAGTTAGTCAGTACTTGGAAAGGAACACCTGGCATAACCACCAATGTCAAGGGAAAGTGGTTATCCAGAAACCTTCACTAACTCTAACCACAAACTAGGTATGGGAGACAGCTAGTACAAGTGTCACAAGAAACAATTATTAGAAAATACCAGCAAACACCTCACTACAAGACCCACTCATGACTCTCCAAAGGTGCCACAATGTGGGAAGCCAGGATTGGCCCATCTGGAACTGGAGAGCTCCTGGACACGCATGCCAATCTGTAATCTAGAAAGACCATGCCCAAACCTTTCTTTCTGTTGGCTCTGCCTTTGGACCTGAGTCACTGAGTCACGCAGTTTAACTCTCTGCTGGAGATTGCCTCCTTTTGAAACCCTCCAGGGAAAAGACCAAGGGCATTTTTGCAACAGGATGGTGTAAATTGGTGACCTGCAACAGCAGGGGGTTGGAGCCAATGGCCTTCCTGGCCCCTTCCAACTCTACTTTTTATTAGCCCATCATTTTAATTGTTAGGAATTTTAATCTGGTTTTAACTTCACAGTCGCTTTTTGGTTTTGATTTTGTTTTTACCTTTGAATTTGATTTTGTTCTGATTTTCTTTCATTCATGTTATTGGTTTTATGTGTATATTTAATTATTGTTAACTTGTTAAATTATCTGTTTGTGATTTTTGTAAGCCACCCTGAGATGCTTTTGCATATAGGGCAGGGTATAAATATTTTAAATAAAATTAAATGAATAAATAAATGGTATTCTGATTCTATGATGCCCCATGAAGCTCAGTGGGGTTTACTTTTCAGTAAAGCATTTTAGGATTCAGGGCATGTCCATGAACCAGCCAAAGTTAAGTGCTTCTCATTCACTTGATTTCCATGGGTGTGATTTGAGACCATGGTCAACTCCCCCATTGCACTCAGTTGGAGTTAGCTTAGTTTTTCATTGCAGTAAAAAATGCAATGTCATGTTGACCATTATTTCAAAGCTGGTTTAAACTGAAGTAGCATCTATCTTAATCCCACAATTAGAATATTCTGCATTTCTGGTTGCCCATCTCAGAACAAAACTACACTTTACTGGAAGTCCAAGGTAGGGTTGGCACCAAAAGTAGCTGAAATTCTTCCCATTTCCCATGTTGAAATTCTTCCCATTTCCCATGTTGAAATTCTTCCCATTTCTCCCAGCCTTCCTATCTACCAGTATTGCACAGATTAAAAACAAAAATATGGATGTTGTAACACTTGCTGCCAGTGATGATTAAGCCACACGGCACATACCAAGAATAGCTGAACTTCGTGCAAACAACCCACACCTATCCAGCGCATCCCGCCGTGAGACAGCGTTGATGGCTCTTCTTGGTCCATCGCATGCTGGATTGCTGTCCCCTTCAGGAGCCTGTCCTCAGACTATTTCTGTTATTTTGGCTAGAGGTATTTTGGCTAAAGAAAAACAACCATAATGCGTAATCAGCCATCCAAAATACCTCTCAGCAGCCATAATATGATTAGGATTGCCAGGTATGCTATTTTAGTGTTTTAAGACTGTCTGAAAACAGGCCTATGTTAGAAGGTGTCCTCTCCAGTCCACATCTTGCTCCACAATAAAGGACCTCAAGGATGGGAGAACAGGAGCCTAGAACATACCCATCCACCTGGACAGCAGAATAAGCAAGCACGGAGGGGCAATTGGAATTGTTCTTGTTGTTCCACGTGCCATCAAGTTGTCTCCAGAGTAGGGTGACCCTACGGATGGAAGCCCTCCAAAGCATCCCATCCATGACAGCCCTGCTCAGCTCTTGTAAACTCGAGGCTGTGGCCTCCTTTATGGAGCCAACTCCTCTTTTCTTTGGTGTTCCTTATGGTCATTATAGAAGCATAGAAACAGAGCGAATCAGAAGGGGCCACTCGGGCCATCTAGTCTGAACATATATTTAAATGTTCACCCATGCCTATAAATTTGCATGTGCAAAATCAATGCATGCATGCCAACCTTTGCAATTAATGCAAACCATTGATGCATATGCAAAACCCCAGACTGTACACTTCGTGTTCAGCTGTGCAGACATCTAGAGAGAAGGTGTGTCCTCAAATACACTCACCAGGAGATCCAACAGAAACGATGCTGGGACAGAGTTGAACCCCAAAGAAGGACAAGTGCAGCAATTCATGCCAGTGTATGGGTGATGAAAGCTGCATGAACAACCCATAATATCATCCCTTTCTGCATAGCCCTGCCCTGGACACCATATGCCTGGGCTGCAGGGAAAGGAAGCACACGGGTCTCCCTGAGACAGCGTCGCTACATGTCTTGGACAGAAGCCATTTTGACTGAATTCTGTTTCATGCCCCAGTTACGCAGATTCCCACCCTCCTGAAGAATATCCCAGAACAGGATAGGAGGCAGGCAAGGCTGATGGGATTGGCTGGAACAAGGCCACATTTTCGCTGCGAAAAAGGATGCCAACATTTCAGCCCCGAGTGGCTAAGCAAAATCTTTGAATTACACAGAAATAGAGCACTGTCCTTTTATCATTTTCCATCCTGTTCCCTGCTCCCACAACTCCTGGTTTCCAAAGGCTGCAACTGAGTCATGGCTTGACTAAAATTTTCAAATCTCTTGGAGAGGAGAACATTAAGGTGTCCCCTGCCCTACATTTTCCATCATAGTCAATAGTGAAGAGATAATGAGCAGACAAATTCCAGTCTCTGTGTGAAAATGCACAGTTATGCAACCGTTATGCTGGTGGACTCAGCATTAAGGACAGACAATAACAGATCACATGGTCTGAATTACCACAATGCATTGTGGTATCTTGTAACACCTAGACTTTATAGATACACTGACAAATAAATTGGCTTATCAAAGTGTTTATCCAAGGCTATTAGCCATGCAAGCTAAACCCTGAATTTCCATATGCAGAAGCAGCACAGGTCTCATTATTGGCTATCAGGAAATGGCTGTGTTCACAAATGGTTATGGCTTTGAGTCCTTGAACCAGCAAATTCTTTCCCTCCCCCTGGCCAGCCAGCTGAGGAGGGGCAGATTGTGCTGATGAATAAATAGTTCCATTCCGATGCTTGTTGAAGAGTTCCAGAGAACTTTCCGAGCTTATCTTTGAGGGATGATTCTTTCGTAGGTTTCCTGCAAAAATAAAACTCCACCTCCAGAATATGAAAGCTACCGGGGCTGTGCTGATGGAGTTTTTGCTGACCTGCACCAGGTGGACATATTAGGAGCTAGATGAATAGGCAGATCCATGATCCATGTTCTCAAAATGCTTGCTTATGATGAGAGGCAATCAGTCTCAAGTGCCACAATGACAGGAACCTGAAAGACAAGAGGGAAGCCTTATCAAACAAGCCCCTTGTCAGTAACAACGTTACGCAAACTCCAGTGACTGCTTACTCACATTGTGTCTTCCACAAACTCACAACCTTCCTTGGCCCAAATCTGGAGGGGGAGCATGCCACAGCCCGGGCGACCCACCTTCTCCTTGCTCTCTCTGCCTCGGGAAGCACCCACTTTAGGAAACCTCTTGTGAAGGGACCCATCTGTGTGTATGTGTGTAGCCTGAACCAGTTGATCCCACGTTAAGCCTTTCAAGTCCCGCAAAGAGCAACACTCAACAAAATCACCAGTGATGCATCTGTCGAAACTGTCTTCACAGATGAGAGGCCCACTTCGGACTTTACAACCAAGCTTTGAGCCACTGGTAATTCCAGTTTCTCCACTTCATTGTACTTTTACTTCTAGTAATCTTATATACATAAGAGCAGGTTGCAGTCAGTTACAGAGCTCCAACCTGAGAAACAAGAACTGATAAAATGAATCTATGTTTTGTTCTGTGGGTTTCATTGTAATCTTCCTTGATTAGCAAGTAAAATGCAGAAGGAATCAAGGAAGCCCTTGAGCAAAAACAACTTTGGATACCTCAGAAAAGCCTAAAGCAAGTTTGAGTAGCCACCCTACTTTGCCAGGGGCAACTACTTCAAACAACCCTCTTAATTTTCACAACCATCCAAAGAAATCCAGAAGCATCAAGCTAGAGGTTTCTCTCATTTTAGAATATCTGGAAGGTTATTTACTTGATTTGTCAGTGTTTGGGCAAGGTTGCTTTACAGATGGTTTCCACTTCACTGAGATTTCAGCAAATTCCCTCTGCAATATAAGACAGGGAGTGCCAAACTACGCCTTTCAGGTTAAGTTGCTCTCTTCCTCAAGAGGAAGGAGGCATGTCCCACGATATATTCGATATATTCGACAGTGCTGCCTCTAAGGCAAGGAACAGAGGGTCATATCAGTTACTGAAATGTGGCGAGAATAGGAAGAAAAGAGTGGAAACAAAGGGATCACTCTGCCCTCTTCGTCCTGGTGACTGTAAAGCAACTCTGGAACTATTCGGATTCACATTCTGTGGGCCACCTCTGGGTGCCTTCTGCGCAAGAGTTGAATCCCTGGGGCAAGATGCTGGCATGTATTTGGGGGCATTCCCTTGCTTTTGTGCTGCCCTCCTGGTTCTTTCCTGTATTATGTCCAGTGGCTGAACTAGAAACTCATCTGAGCCAAATTCTTTAATTGATGTGTGTGTGTGTGTGTGTGTGTGTGTGTGTGTGTGTGTGTGTGTGTGAGAGAGAGAGAGAGAGAGAGAGGGAGGGAGGGAGGGGGAGAGGGAGCGCGCGCCATTGTGGCTGGAGTGAGATGCCCGCTTACAGCACTAATTGGGTGGTCTAAATAGAAGCACTCCAAGATATTTAGCTCTTTGAGGGAGAGATGGGATCTCTCCTGACACTACACAGAGAAGCCAGCTGGCCCGGTGGCTGCATCTCTACTGCAGGTGAACCTTCGTGGGGAATAGGAGGCACGGCCAGGGGTGGAAGAACCACGCTGGTTGTCTCTTTGAGGTCTTGAAGAGGAAGAAAAGGGGCACGCTGGGGGGCAGAGGGAGGAAGAGGCTGGAGTCTAGCTTAGGCCATGTCCTAATGGCTCTGTCCACTTCCTCCAGGTGCCAAAAACAGCCCTTTAGATGAAAGCCGGGACAGGAGGTGCCACAGTAGCAAAGAGCATGGCTACTGCACCTCATTTGCGCACGGGATGGATGCACACCCTTGAGTTTGGAGCTGGTGTGCTTCCAACCAGGGCAGGAGGCATTGGATTGTGCCCTGTTTCTCACTCTAATGATGGTTTTGAGGATAAGATAGGGGAAATTTTCATTTCCGAGGAAGGCCAGTGATTCCTAATAAGAAAAGTTTAATCTGGTTAAGATATATACGCATTTATATCTACTTTATACTCAAGCAATTATCATGACACCTTCCAAGGGATTCTGGGAATTGTAGTGCTGCAAATTTTCTAAGATGCCCCGAAGTCTCCTCTCAGAGAACTATAATTACCTAGAAGGGTTCCCAGGAGAAAAAGAATATCTATTAACTGACTGTTTAAGGCTGCAATCCTAAGCAGATTTACAAGAAAGGAAACACATTGACATGGTGGCATTTACTTCTAAGTAAATGTACTTCAAGGCTTTCACTGTTAGAATATATAAGCATCTTTTTGCTATGAAAAGAAAGGTTCCATTGCTAATACAAACCCCATTAATGATGCATTATTGCCATTTTGCACCTGTAAGGATTTCTAAGACACTTTTAAAACATTTTTGGAAGCCTCTTTAGCAAAAAAAAACATAAACAAAAAACAGGGAAAACTAAATCCTAATTGACAATCCGAGTGTTTCTGAGTTTCTATTTATACAAAGTATGAATTGCCTTCTGCCTAACATGGGTCAGATATGATATGCAGCAAAGCAAAACAAGTTCTTGTTAAAAATTGCGGTCTTTTTTTAACCTTGCTATAGAATTCATCTTCCAAAACCCTCTGTGTAGGGTTCCACTAGATGCAAAGAGCAGAAGGCAGAGGCACTTTTCAGCCCCGTACACAAGTGGGGACTTCAACAGGTGCAAGCAACACCTGCTGAAATTCCCTCTTCCACACCAGCGAAACGTGCAACACCCCCTTCCTGGTGTGATGTAGGTTAGGCCCAGCGAGTGAGTTGCCCCACTGTGTTACACAGGAAGCGGGAAGTGGGAAGAAGTACTTTGACTTCCAGCAGCCCCCCTTCTCTGGAATGAGTGATCCTTTACCTTCCGGACGCAAAATCTTTCCATCTTTAAGTATGCATTTCCAGAAAGATATGTTTACTTTGGAGAAGGAACACTCTTGTGTTTCAGACTTGAAGTGCTGTTGCTCTCATCTCCCGTTCTTTAACAACTGAAAAATCACATGCCATCACTGAGACAAGAGTGCGCAAATACACGTACTGTTATTTTCCGGGGCCAAAGAAGACATACCGTCCTCACGATCAGAGCTGGGGAAAGTGTGGTCCAGGGTGGCTGTGCCGAAGTTCGACTGCCGGGCATCCAGTCTTGTTTTCAACTCTCCAGTTCCTAGGATTGTCACCTTGTGCTGAAATACTTTGAGTTATGCTGACGGATCTGCTAGCAGCAAACCACAGATCGGGGTAGCGCAAACCCATGTTCAGCTTTAGAAGTGATCAACACGTGCAGAGATATCTTCCGAGGCTGGGAGGGGAGATGCCAAAGGGCAAAGGGGAGATGCCGCATTTGGGTTGTTTCCCTGCCATTTCCCTGCCAGTAGAAATCTAGAGTGCAAGCACTGGCTGGGGTGAACGACCATCTATTGCACCATTTTAAGGCTGCGGTAATAAACATTAATAATAAACATTATTATTATTTTATATATTTATGTATGTTTATATTTATATCTCACTTTTTTCCTTTCAAGGAGCTTACATAATTCTCCTCCTCCTCTTAATCGTATCTTCACAACAACGATCCTGTGAGGTGGGCTGGGCTGAGAATCTTTGGGACCAAAGTGACCAGTGAGCTCCATGGATGAGTGCGGACTTGAACCCAGATCCCCTGAGTCCCAGCCACGCACTCTTAGCCCCTGCACCACACTGGCTCTCATACTTACTAGGGAGTAAACACCATTGGACACAGTGGGATTTACTTCTGAGTAGACATGTCAAAGGCATGCACTGCAACTGTTAGATGATAAAACAGCCCCAGGAATTCCAGTTAAGAGCGTGCTGGCTTTTTAAATTGTTTTTGTGTTGAAGATGGCTTTTAACATTTTACATTTAACAATATAATTGTTTGTAAACCACTTTGGTTGGTTCCGGGAAGGCTGTGCAGAAGTGCAATCAATCAAAATGTAATTTAATGTTTTGAAAAGCCCAGGCTTCTCTGTAAGGTGCTGTTTTTACATATCCAGGCAGGTTTCTTTAAACATTTGGAACAATGTTTTTGTATTGTAGTATTTTATGGTGCTATTTAGTTTATTGTTTGTTTTAAAGACACCACCCAGAGAGCCCAAACAGGGCTATAAGCAAGGCCTAAATTTAATTAATTAATAACATAAGTAAATTCAAATTTAAGGTAGCCATATGCAGGTTGGAGCAGTCCAGCCCCAGGAAGTATTGGTCTGTCGTATGTATAAGATTGGGCCTAAGCTGGGTTGCAGCCATTCCTTACCTTAATTAAAAACCTGTCAAACCTTTTTGTACAGATTCCAGAGCCATTCAGAAAGCTTCTTTGACCCTGTGAAGGCCATCCTGTAACGCCAGGTAAGCCCATTACCCAGGAGAGCTGTGCCTTCCCTCCCTGTCGCCATGCAGATTATTACCATCCAGCTGACACTGAACCCAAATTTTTAGACCATCTTTGGGGAATTATTTATACCCACAACAGACTAGTGCTTCCAGAACTTACTAACTGCAATGCTTTCACCCAGTTATTCTAGGGGGCTTGTGGTTTCCTGCCTTCACCTTTTCTGTTCTTTATGTCCTTCATTTCCTTCAGTTTCTTGCAAATTGGTCCATTGGGACTGAGCAGAACTCCACAAATAAAATAGAAGTAAGCTTTACAGTTGTCTTCTCCCCTAAGCTTAAAATCTTCCTCCCAAGTAGCTTGCTGCTTGCTCATTTCAAAAAATGGTTCCTTATTTAGTAACATTTAATAGGATTGAATGAGGAGTTGTTCCTTCAATAAAGAACAGGGGGAAAAGCTTCATCTAAAATATCACAGGTTATCATAGTGTGCAGACGTCTCAGGGATAATCCAAACCCCAAAGCAGCCAAGATTCGCTTTCCCACATCTGCTCTCTATTTGGCTGCTGTTCAGTTTGAGTTCAGGCCTGGATCTGGTACTGAAAAAGCTTTGGTCATCCTGAGGAATGACTCGTGTTACAAGAGAGTTTTTCTGGTGGCTCAGTGGCTCTGGACAGCATTGTTCGGCTGCTGCTCAACTCTAGCACATCTGTGCTTTGTTCAATCTCATCCCCCACCCTTTTGAACATAGATATGAAGCTTCTGAATATGGTTATTATTATTACATGACATTTACATCCTGTCTTTTTCTCCCTTTTATGAGGAACCCAAACTTCCTTCCATAGTCCTTCTCCACCCCATTTGAACCTCACAACGATATCCCTGTGAGAATTAATTATGTAAACAATAGACTGATTGAAGAATTTAATGATAAATGATCTATTATATGCAGTTTAATACAGAACAAAAGGAAGCTTGTAAAAATATTGTTGGTGATTTATAATAGATTCGAAGTCATTGGAAAATGTGTTGGTTTGGAGAATAATTAACTTTTTTCAGAGCCTCAACAAAGTACTAATTGACAGAAAAACAGAAATTCTGGGCTTTGGGGGGAATTTTCAGGTTATGAATACATGTGTTATATTACTGCACGACTTGGCATTCTTGTTTTTTCCTTTAGGTTTTTCTTCCTTTCTGAACTTCATTTCTTTTAATGAAATAATAAAAAGAATTTAAAAAAGAAAAACAATATCCCTGTGAGGTAGTTAAGCCCAGAGTGACTGGCCCAAAGTCACCTCGGGTGTTTCAAGTCCACGTGGGGATTAGAACCGGGGACTCTCAGGTCCCAATTCCAGCACTGGCCCTCACAGGGCTTGGAGTAAAGCCCATCAGCATGGCAATTATCTCCAGCACTCTCTCTCTGTCAACTGAGGCAAGACTGCCTGTTTGGGTGTCCAGCTTGGCAATGGTCAGGATGAGGATTAAACCCAAGAAGCTGGAGCTGCATCTTGGAAGGGGCCTGCACTGCGGGTTGATGGCTCCCACTCCTGGAATCAGGGGTGCATCTTGTTCTACATGGGGCTGCACTCCCCAAAACAGCAGGCGCCCTTAAAGCTAGCTTTGTCGCTTGAAGCCCAGGCGGCCTGGGGTCCTGAGGGCATCTCACCAGCTTTAGCTGGTTCGTGGGCAACAACCATTCCTGAATTGGGATCAACTGGCCGAAAGGAGCACACACCGGCATCGCTGCAGTGCCTTCTCTGTGGGATCCTGTGTAAAACAACTGAGAAGCTTGGCCTGGGGGGAAAGAGCTGCTGGGGTTCATCCAGGCGGCATCACATTCCTCCGACAGAATTGCACAGGCCACTTATTTCTTTCCAAGACCGGTGCAAGATGCTGGTGCTCACCCTGAAAGCCCTAAATGGTTTGGGACCGAAAGAGATGGAGCAGTGCCTTCCCTCGATCGGCCTGCCCGTGCCTGCGATCTGTGGTGAAGATTCTTCTCCATCTACTGTCTGGAGTGAGGGTTCCCCCTTCTCACTTTCAGAAAAGGCCATTCTGTCGCAAAAGCTCTTTACTTTCCAGTGTGCATCCAGAAAGCCATAACCGGCACAGAAAGAGTCTCTGAGCATGCGCAGAGCAATTCATTGAACCCAAAGTAGAAGTGACTTCTGAGCACCCTTATTTTGAGCGAACCTGGACCCCACCTTCTGGAAAGGCCCCTCTGGAACTGAGCCAGCCTCCTAGTTGTACACAGTTCCTCTAGTTGGCTAGCTCTTCTCTTCCAGCACTGCATCATGGGAGCTTGTCCGGCTCCTGCCCCATGAGCCCTTCCTGCTCTTGTAGACTTTGCCTATTCTCTGGGTCCACCTGAACACATCGAGGCGAGCTTTTCAAGCCCTTCCATCTCAGTATCTGGAGAACCCATTTCCTAGTCTGATCTGCCCGGCCCGGAAACACGTGCCAAGAACAGCCTCTTCCACCAGACACCGACAATGCTTAGTGGAACCACTAAGCAAGCAGGCCTCCTCTCGTGGCACCCCAACTGTAGGGAACCCCATCTTAGCAATGCAACTGCAGCTGACACAGCAATTGCTTTGCGCCACGTTAAACCTTTCCATGGTTTTTAGATTCTCCCTTCCTGCTGCCTCCTTGTTGTGGAATGATTGCAGGATCTTGGTTACAATGTATATTTTATTTTATATGCTTGTATCAGTTTAGAAACACTGAAAGAACAGTTTCAAATTTGCATGTCCTCATTGCCAGACTAGGATGAGTATGAGAGGTACCCAGGACCTTGTAAAGCAGGCATTGTGTTTTTTCCCGCTGGGCCTATGAAGGGAGGTTGGGTCTCAAAGACTTCCTCTTACAGTAGGAACAGCATCCATGGCTTTGGGAGAGGGAATCCAAAATTTTCTACGTCGCTGGCATCATCTATTTTGATTTAATACTTGTTTTAATATTTTTATTGTATAATTTGTGATATCTGTATATTCTGTTCTTGTTGTGAGCCGCCCCGAGGCTTTGTTGCGATGGGGGCGGCATAAACATGTTTTAAATAAATAAATCTTTCATTGTGCCCTTAGCAGGCCTTCCAGGAAGTCAACTCTAAATGAGGTAGGAAAGTTTCCCTGACTTTTTAAAATGGGTGTACTTTGATTTTGCAGGCAAGATCTTCTGTGCCATATTGCCCTGCACATAAAAATGTTCCCCGGCATGCATAACCCATATTTGTGCACCTTTATACAGGTCCATTCCTAAAAATGTTTGAATTGTTTGCAGGTCTACATCTAACAAGGTCCTTCTGATACTGTGCCAAGAAGAAGAACAAACCGAAACAGAAGTAGCTCTGAAATAGGCCTGAAGCCAGGGATGGAAAAGCCACCCAAATCCAGCCTGGCCTTCAGTTCGTGTTTTACGGACACGTGTTCTTTCCGACAGAACACTTGCATGCATGAGACTCTGGAATGAATGTACGTCGCTGTCTTTCCAGATTTCTCTCCCTCTCTCTCTCTGCTCACAGCCCCTTGAGAGCATCCAAGCCTGGTCCAGCCCTGCTGCTCGGCCATAGGATTGATCAAGCACACTGAGAAAGAAGAAGCCCGCCTAACCCGGAATCAAGCAACCCAGAACAACTCCCACCCCCACCCCCCGGTTTGATACCCACCACCAGTGCTATGAAGCAGGAGTGACGGGCATCCAGGATGTCCACCAGCTCCCAGTTCAAGACCAACGGAACCCACTCCAGGCTAAGCAGGGCGGGATGCCGGGCCGCGTCCGAAGACCCCCGCGGCCGGGGGGCTCCATCACTGGAGCACCGGGGGGCGGTCCCAAATCTAAGCAGGTGCTCCGCGGCGCGGGGGGGCACGGCCGCAACGCAGCGCCCCACCCCCGGACGGGCTCCGCGCCGGCCCCCGCCCGCCCCCCCC
>NW_025335942.1:3640389-3693870 GCF_004798865.1 Varanus komodoensis | reverse complement strand
CGCGCGCCCCCGGGGACCCCCGCGCACGCCCCCCCGCCCCAATAGCCGTGCGCCCAGCGCGCGTGCGCGCCTCGAGGGCGGGGCCGGAGCGGGCAGCCCGGTGGCGACGTCTGGCGGAGCGCGCATCTTCGCCTCCCGCCCGCCGGCCCGGGGCGAGCAGCAGCCGAGCGCGGCTGGAAGCCCTCCTCCTCCTCCTCCGCCGCCGCCGCCGCCCTCTCGGCCCGCTCGGCCTAGCCGGGCAGCCGCATCGCCTTCCCCTTCCGCGCTCCTCCCTCCTCCATCGCGGCGAGGCGGTTCCGCTCGCGCCGGCGCCCCTGCCCGGCGCCCCGTTATCTCCCCGCGGCGCGTTTCCCGGGCAGCGCCCCACGTTCGCCCCTCGCCCGCCCGCCGCCGGGCCGCCGCGCTTTCCGCCCCCGCTCCCTGCGATGCGGCGGAAGGGCCGGGAGGGCTGCGCCCCGGGCGGCGGCAGAGAGGATCGCGGGGCCGGGGAGGGGCGCGGGCCGCCCCCTCCCCCGCTGCGGAGCCCCTTCGTGCACCAGCTGCGCTTCAGCGCCCTGCAGAAAGCCAAGGTGGGTGTGCGCGTGCCCGCGTGCGTGCCCGGGTGCAGCGGCTCCCCCCGCGCGCCCCCAGAAACGCGCCCCGGAGCTTCCCCGGCCGCCGGCGCCCCGAGGCGCGCCCCCACGTGCGCGCGCCCGCGCCGGGTCCCTCGGTGACCTCCGGGGCAGGCGCGCCGAGCGCCCCCTTCCCGCGCCAGGCAGCGGGGCAGGTGCGCGCGGTCCCTCCGGCCCCCCGCCCCGACCGCGGCCGAGGGATGCGGGAACCATCCCGGGCCTGCCCTCCTCTCGCCGCCCCCTTCCCGCGCCCAGAAATTCCTCCTGACGCAACAGGTACCGACACAGGTAACCGGGGCCTCCGGTTCTGGGCTGGCCTCCCTGGGGAAGCCCCAGAGTTCCCCCTGCCCCATCATTCCCAAGCGAAGGGCAGCAGCAACAGCGCTCTTCTGGGCGGACGGCTTGAGACACACCAGCCACTCTGCCTGTCTTGCTCCGGCGCAACAAAGTTGACACGTTGCCCTGATACAATTTGTTGGTTCACCTTGGCCCTGCCCTGGCTGGAATACCTCCCATCTCTGGAGCAGTTGCCCCCAAGATCTTTGCGTTGGGTGGCTTCCAAGCGGAGAAGATGCTGCTGTTTCCATCATCCTGGAAAACAGGATGGCGGAAACTTGATGCTCACCAGTGTTGCTCCAAAGCAAGGCCCGTTGATTCCCAGTGCGACAGTCTGATTGATCGGCCACCCAGTGCAATGGCTTCTGATGGGGACTGGAGAAAGTCCTGGCGGAGAAGGCCCTGCCCTGCCACCAGCCATGCTGGCTGCCTGCTCCCTCCATTATCAGAGGTGATGCGTCTGTGTGCACCAGTTGTGGAGGCGCTTGGTCTGGGGGAACTCTTGAACCCGTCGTGTATGGCGGTCCTGAGTGGAGAGCTGGTTTGCCGCTGGATGGAGTCCTGGACTAGGTGAACCAGCATGGCATTCCTTGTGTTCTTGTCCATGCGCTGTAGAATCTGGACCCAAACAGGCCTAGGCACAACCATATGCATGCTAGACAGGTTTGGATGTGCAGCCCTGAACACGCAGGGCACTATGGTGTTCCCTATAAATCTCCTCTAATTTATACAGGAATTGTCTCAGATTACCTTCTCATTTGGGTCTTGTTCTCCCATATCTGTGTGTTCAGCCCTAGCCATGTTATAATTCGAGTAATGATCTTGCACTGCTGAAGTCGAGGGACACGTGGTTTGATCAATATACCCTACTTTGCTGCGAATGCTGCATCTGACCCTTTCCAGGTACCTTTTAGGGTTGTAGGGTAGCTGGGACTGGGCATTGGACCCAAGAGACTATAATATCAGATTCTACTGGATTTGCATGACACCAAAATGCCGTCATTGGCAAAGCTGTCCCAATGAAGATAATACGCAAACTTATTTTTTACACTTCCTCAGAGTACTGTTGTAAGAGTGCTCTCCATTGCAAGGCTTCTAAAGAGCATGCCAGTGTTGCGGTTTTGTCACTGCTTGTGGATTCCCTTTTCTTGCAAGCCGTGTTGGCTATTGGATTGATACAAACCCACATGGGAAGTGAAAAGATTTGCAGTGGGTGCAGTCCATAAAGGGGAAATCTATCAACTAGGACTTCATCGGGTGCGATCTCCCACTCTTGCAGTTTAATTCTGAAAACTGATGATGTGGAAACACTCCGTGTGGCCCTTGCGCACCTCCATCTTCTGGCATTTATACTGTTCTGACCAGAGGATGCCCTTTGACATTAGGCAGCATTTTGCCTCTGGCAGCTTCCATAACCATATCTAATCATCTTCTCAAGCCATAAATTGCAAATTAGTTTTACAATTCTGTGTAGTGTGCCTTGTAAAAGCAACTTCCTTGTTTAGCTAGCTTTCACTTTCTCTAAGCGTTTCTTCATTCTCTAAGCATTGGGGAAGCTTAAACAGCCAGCTAGGTGCGCTGTCTTTGGCCACATTTCTAATTTCTAAACTGAGCTGCTTTAAACCTTAAAAAAAAAAGCTGGGTGGACAATATAAAACATTAATCCTCTGGGTGCCCTGGTCTAGTTCTGCTGAGCAGCACCCAGAATTGCATATGGAAGCTGAAGGCTTAGATACCCCAACCTTTTATTTATATTTTATTTTATTTGTTAAGTTTGTTTAAAGAACACCCATTTGCATCTCACGCAGACCTTTATCCCAGCCGCTGCTGCGTTCTCATCGGCCCCTCTTCCTGCAGTAAACATGTGACCCGCTTCTCAGTGCTATAAGGGGAAAGGGAGAAACCACACGTTAAGTCTCAGCAAACATGAGTGAAAACGTACTATCTAGAGAGCTTGCAGGACAGGAGGTTGTGTGGGAACCACAAATGTTTCTTGCTACCATGCTGGGTCAAGACATGTGGACTCTTGTGAATGCCCTGCGAATTCTGGTAGTATCACTACATCATCCATGTATGGACCCTGCTTGCCCATGACATTAATCCATAAGTTAGTGCTGCATGTAAGAGCCTCGCATAACTTCAGATTCATTAGCTTCTCTCCTGCACAACTGGCAAACGTTTCACTTTTACTAACCGAGTTTGTTTTAAACCATGGTCTCTGACTCAAACATAATGCTAAGCTAGGATTCTGTAAAAGTGAATGAAATGCTGCGTAATTCCTCATCTTTGACATGTAAGGAGGGAAGGGGAACTCCTAAAATTGAGGCATTAGTTGCTCTCCCTCTGGCTTGTGCTCATAGTACTAAACCGGGTGTTGAGAATGAGAAGGTTGGCCTTCCAATAAACCTCTCTGTGCATGCTCAGAGATTTGTTCCGGGTGATTTGTACTTGGGAAGAATAGAGAATGTTTTGCAGTGGAAATGCTCTGTGGCTTTTGACTGCTCGAGGGAAGGACCTCAGCTCCCAAGAGCTTGAGCCCAATGTCATGTTTACCTCCAGGAACTCTCCTTAGGAACATGCCTGGGCCCATCCCGCCAGGAGGGGCTTTCTGACGACAACCATGCCTCCTCTCCGTGTCCTGCTAATTCAGTTGGGCCTCCCACCTCTGCTGATGCCTCACCATGGCGGCCAGAGCAGGGAAGGCCTGGTCTGTGTCCGAGGTTTCCTCGTTCCCAGAGGCCCCTCCCACTGCCTGCTGGCTTGGCAAGCACCTGTCCTTGAGATAATCACCTCTACCTCCTTCATCTCAGAAACTTGACCTGGCCTAGCCTCCCCAATTTCACCGTAATTTGTTTCACATTCCAATTCCAAATCATCCAAGATGCAGCCAGCGGTCTGTGAGAGCAGCTGCCCAAACTGGCCAACCTTCTCACTCCCAACACCATGTGGAGAGGAATGCAAATTCCAAGAGCTGTGACCAGCAAGGCCGATGGCGAAGGATGGTTTGAGCTGCAGGCCAACATGGTCTGGGGGATCACGAGTCCCATCCCTTTGCTAAGCCAGGATTGGGTGTTACATGTGAACGAAGCACAGTGTTGGAGCTGGAGAAGCGGAAGCCTCATTCCACCCCGGACCAGGGCTTCCCTGCATTTACGCTCCAGTGGCCAGCTTCACACTCCTTAAAATAATATCCTTGCAAACCGGTGTACCATCCACAACATAATATGCAAGTGGGATGGGCAAACTAGTCCTAATTTCCAGTTAATGTTGAATAATATAGCAGCTATAATAGACAGTTGTCAACGCTTGGCTATGCTTACAGTAATGTTTATTTTTCAAAACTGATCTCTGTCTGAGGGGATTTCTGGTTCATAGAACAAGCATTTTCCAAGTATCTTAAATCAAGTTTCTCACTGCAGTTTCTAAACTTTTATTTATTTATTGCTTTTATATACCATTCAAGAGCCATACACGGCTCCCAGAACAGTTTACAAAAAAAGATAAATTAGTATTATGCATTCTAATCAGTTAATATATCCACTAAAACACGTTAATGTACAACAAAACAAGGTATTTTCCGCTTTGTCTTATTTTTATGTAGGTCGAGAAGACGTTATATGGTACACTGCTTATTTAATGGATAACTTGCCTGTCCTGAAGTCGAACGAAGTACCTTTCTTCTCAGTGGTGCGACTTTCTGTTACCCTTTGGGTCGTTTTCTTGCCTTCATTTTTTGCCTCGGCTCCATCCCATTCCAGCCCTGGAAACGTAAAACAGTTAAACGGTCCTCAGCATTAGCTCATTGCAGCTGTCTCTGGTTAGGCTTTCCAGGAGCAGCTCATTGGCCAAACTAGTTGCGTCATTTTTATATCCAAGTGGCAGACCATGAGATACGGACTTAATATGAGTACGTGACCACCCAAATGGAGACGGGATACTTGTCCTCCTGACCAGCAAAAAGGCATCTCACAGACTACCTTCTAGTCTCTGGCCTGTGCGATGAACACAACATTAACAACGTGGCAAACGACCCACAGTGCATTCAGCGTCAGAGTGCAAACCTCAGAAAGATTTGTTTCCCGTGGTCCTGTAGTTACATAAAATGCATCTTTTAACTCTCTTTAAACAAGCTACCTTTAAAAAGAAAAGTTTCTGAAATAGACACATCTTGGCATTTTTCTTTCCTTTTCCTATACCTTCACTTTATTTTTTCCCCTTTCCTAGCACTTCCTATAACCCCAGGCACAGGGGAAGCTGACAGTACTCTTCCGGATCTCCTGCACTGGAGAGTCCTTTTCTTGCTTTGATAACTCTTCAGAAGTATTTATTCTAAACTTGTAGTTTCCTCTTATTTAAAAATAAGCCTAAAAAGCTATCATTTGACCCCTGGACAGCACCTATTTCAGCTTCCATATCCAAGGATGGAAAAGAGCTCCTACAAAGCTGGGAATTTAGGCTTCCAGCCACCGTGGATGGAACTGGGCAGGCCACTTCTCCGAAGGAGATCAGGAATGTGTGAAGAGGGAATTCTGGTGTGAGGGGAGGAGACTGGGCTACCAGGGTACAATGTAGCCTGGTCATGCTTTACCTTCCTCGTCTGGAGCTGGATGGATGAAATCAGGTGACTTCAGGTGGGCAAAGCTCACCTCAGCCCTCCTCTCACTCTGTGTAGGATGCACAAAGTCCTCTGAGTAGCTATGATTGTTTATATTCCTTTTGTCTTGTACCTGTGGATTTCTGCAACTTCAGCAAAATTCCCTTCTTGTCTTGTACCTTATTACTCTCTTAAATTACACACAGCTGGAAAAACATTTCGGATTCTTATGTAACACCAGAAGCCTTTTAAGAGCTGCTCTGAATTCATTTTTAATGCATTGGCATCCAACTGACCTGATGCCTAGAGGTCTCCTCAGTTCTGGTAAAGAAGACCACAACAACAGAGACGCTTTGAAATAGGACTTTGTAGTTTTGCCAGTGTTTGCTTTTCTTGAACCCTGGTGACCAAATGGCCCCATGGCAATTACCCAGCCACAAAGAACAGCTTCTCTTGCGCCCATAACTCATCTGTCTCTCCTGCCTGCTTCCACCAAACGGAATCATGCTGTGGGTTGGAGAAACTATGGAAAAAAGAGGGAGCCGAGCCGGAAAGGGGTTCGATGCAGCTTCTCAGGAAAGGTCACACAGAAAGTATGGGGAAAGTAGCTGTGTGGGGGATTCAGGTTAAGGTGTGTTTGCAGTGGACTGGTCTAAACATGTACTGGTGCCTGCGGAATGAGTGTCAAATCTATTACAACTTCCGTACTCTCCTACGGTTGCCAGTTCTTATTTTAAACGTGGATGTGTTTTCTTTGGGCTGAATCACTGTGGTTCCTAGTCATCTTGTGATCAAAGCAGCAAGTTTTCCATGTTTTGTAGCTGATGAATCCTTAGCAGCCAGGACACGTAATTCGTAATAGCTCCCACTCTCGCTCTGAAGCACAATCCAACCAACTGAAGGCTTCTGAAGCCCTAGTGGGAGAGAATTATGCATCCGTTAAACTGAACAGGTCTTAATTTTGACTAGTCTGCACTTGCGTTCTTTAGTTTCCATTCCCACATTGCTTTTGCTTCCTTAATGTTCCTTATAAAATAAAGGAGGGCAGAACTCAGGAAAGAAGGCAATATCCCGGACTAAGTTGGACCTTGTTCTGATCCCACAAGGCAATTCTTGCATTTTTACATGGCCATTTTCATGTCCATTCACCACCTCTAATAGTGAACTTTGCTGGTAAAAATCTAGCCAAAATGACACCACTGAGAAACAAGCGTTAACATACTTGGGGGAAATGCGCAAGGGAAGTATCTGCAAATGTCCAAAATTTCTGAAGACAGCCAGCCCAAGAAACCCAAGGCAATGAAGACGGAGCATCTTCGAGCTAGTTGGAAAAACAAAATAGGACGTGGAAGAAGAGGGCATGGCTGGCTAGAACCTTGACTGGGATGTTATCCTCCTCCGTTTTCCCTCGCATGTTTTCCCATCGTTTGTTCTGATCCCACAAGGCAATTCTTGCATTTTTACATGGCCATTTTCATGTCCATTCACCACCTCTAATAGTGAACTTTGCTGGTAAAAATCTAGCCAAAATGACACCACTGAGAAACAAGCGTTAACATACTTGGGGGAAATGCGCAAGGGAAGTATCTGCAAATGTCCAAAATTTCTGAAGACAGCCAGCCCAAGAAACCCAAGGCAATGAAGACGGAGCATCTTCGAGCTAGTTGGAAAAACAAAATAGGACGTGGAAGAAGAGGGCATGGCTGGCTAGAACCTTGACTGGGATGTTATCCTCCTCCGTTTTCCCTCGCATGTTTTCCCATCGTTTCCCATGTTTTTCTGCTACTTTTCTGCCTTCTTTTCTCACACAAAATCCTTTAAAGGATTTTAAAGCTTCTTGATTCATATTCCTAGGAGCTGCCAGTTGGGATGCTGCCCTGTTTGGCTTGGCGTTCCCAAGATGCTCCCGAAACTGTTGCAGCACCATCAAGAAGGCTACGATTCTGTTCCACTTCAAAATATATATTTTGGGTGACTGTAATCCCTCGATCCTAAATGTTGACTACATTAATAAATCTGAGATTCCCTGCAGCCTCTTCAGTTTAATGGAGGCTACAGCCAAGAAATTAAAAGATGACTGAGATTTGGAAGGGCAGCAATAAAGGAACCAGAAAAGGTCATCAAGTTGAAGGTCAGTTCTCCATAGACCGAGGCCAGGATCATCCATATTCCTGATCCTTGTGTATGGGTGTGAAAGCTGGATAGAGAAGAAAGCTGACAGGAAGAAAATGGATGCTGGAGAAGAGCTTTGTGAATACCCTGAACTGACAGAAAGATGGACAAGTGGGTCCCGGGTCAAAACAATCCAGAACCTTCCCTGGAAACAAAAATGGTGAAATCTTGTACTTCAGGCACATCATGAGAAGGCAGGATTCACTGATAATGGAAGGGAGAGCCCAAGGCAGCAGCAGAAGAAGAGGAGATGGATCAATTCGATAAAAGAAGCCACAGCCTTGGGTTTACAAGAGCTGAGCAGGGCTGTGAAGGCCAGGAGAGCGCTAATTCATAGGGTCACTGGAAACAGCTTCAGCTATGGGGTGATACAGCAATGAAAGCAATAATGCCATAAGCAAAATATTCACTATTGCCTACAGTATGTGGGCCAGCGTTTAATGGGTTGTTCTAGGGTTATCCAAGGTTGATCTGAACCTCAGGCAATCCACGATGCCCAGGTTCGTACGACACAGCAAGCCGCATCAGCCTTCCCATGGCACCGCAGACAGGTGGCCTGTGCACATGTCAGGGTCCTGCAACCCACCCCGGCGGATCATGGCCCGTGAAACCAGTCAGTTTGTTTTGTGCATTTTCTCTTTTGCTGGCTCTTTTGTTTTGTTTTGTTTTGTTTTGTTTTTTTTTGTTTTTCCTGCTGCCCACAAGATTATTTGATTTGAGAACGCAGATTATTTTGATTTCTCCACTTGGATGATACATGCTTCCCTAGCTTTTTGTAGATCAACTTTGTTGCTAAATACTATCTTGTAGTCTTAATATCTCAACCTGGGCCTGGACTGTAATAAGCAGGTTTGAATTTGTGGGTAGAAACTTACAGTTTCTTTCTTTTTTTTTAATTGGAGGTTAAATGCCATGTGGGTGTGATTTTTATTTTGGCCTTACAAATCCATTTATTTAAGCTAGCTGTGGGTAACACCTAAGCCACTCATGGCTTCTCATTACCTGCACAAATTAGTTTTTTAAAGGATTGTAAAGGGGGAAAATATATGTAGAGTACAGGTGATTAGTTTGTTTGCAAACTAAATTTGACCCTGTTAGAACTCTGTAGCCCTTACAAGCTAAATTTGATTTTTTTTTCTCCATTCTGTGTTGCTCTGGATGTCATTATTTCATCCCAAACATGTTGTACAAAAAATATCACCCAGGTGAAGCCCGGGGGTGGAATGGGGGAATGACCCTAGATATACTGAAGTTTGTTTGTTTGTTTGTTTAAAATATTTGCATGGTGCTCAGTTGTGCCGCAGCAACTCTGGGCGGCTCACAACACAAGGTAAAGACACAAGAAAAATATACTAAAAACCATAACACATTAAAAACAACAATAAAATACAGCAAAACATACAAAACAAAGGTCTATGGCAATTAGTTATTGTTTTTTTAAAGGAAGGGCTTCACCTAGAGCTAAAAGAAAGTAATTGGGGAGATTCCAAAGTTAACCCATAGTTTCTTGTCCTGTCCAACGTTTGTCTGGCAGACCGTTGAACAAACTGTGGTTTGTTTTCTCAGTCCCTGGGTTCTTTGTCTCCCTCCTCAGACTGCTTTTTTCCTATATCCCGAATACCGATGCAGTGCTGTAGTCCTTGCAGGTAGAACAGGACTTGACTCGGCTCAGCCACCAGATCTGTAGTCTGGTACAACCCATGTACATTCTGCAGTTCTGGAATTACACAGAACAAATCCCACGGTTGTAACAACCCAGTGTTCACAACCCAACAAGCTCTGCATTTGCTTTCGGAGTTGTACATGGTTAACAACTGACAGAATCTTGGTTTTCGATTTGTGAAGAGGAAATAAAAGCTCAGGTCCGTGGGAAAGATCAAACATTTGAACCTCTGCTGCTTTATTGTCTAGTGTCCCAGTACCTGCAGTCGACTAACGATGATGCATTACCGGGCAGAGGTAAATTCAACTACAAAATCACAGCCTATGTACAGACACTTTTCTAACCTGCTAGTCATGTGCACCAGAGCAGAGTGCGGTTTCCAGATAATCTCAATACAATCGCATCCTGATGTCTTTAGGCATGACATAATGTTCTAAACAGACCAGAAACACTGGTAACAATAGTATGGAAAACATTCCTGATTGCTGCCTTGATAGCCAGCTTTCCAAGTCAGTCTAGCAAATTCTCGACAGTTCAGGTCAGCCAACAGTGCTAAGCAGTGACCTGGCTTGGAAAGCTGGTGCTTTGTGAGAAAGAGGTTCAGGTTTGATTTTATAACTCAAAGGCACATAAAAGCAATGTTCTTCCAGGATTTATCTAAATTTTCGCAACACAACCCATGGTTTGTTAGCAAGAATGCATTCACACATAGCATCTCAACAAAGCCTTCTATGGCTTAGCATGCTGTGCAACCCATAGTTAATAAATATTCATAACCAGGTCTGCAAAGAATCTGGCAGCTGGTTAATATACAGCTGATTCTGTTCCTGAGAAAATAGAAATTCATCTTTAAGTTGAATTTGTATGTAAGCCGGATCACATTTAGTCAGCCCTCAACATATGCAGAGGCTGGGGGCACAGGATCCCTATTAAAGTAGAAAAATTGCAAATATTTCTATCTCTTTGCAGCAAGGAAATGCAGGAGAGATTCCCCTCTCCAGATGGGCAGAGCAGGAGCACATGCTTTGGGGCCCCCCACCCCGGTGATGACAATTTTCTGCAATTTTTTTTTTTTTCATTAAGCTTTAGGGCAGTTTGTTTGTAACTCAGCTGTTCATCACTCGGGGACTGCCTATATATATCCGTAAATAAAACAGTCTTTCTTTTCATCAGATCTGAGAGCCCTTTGCAGGAACATTCTACTGGTTTTAAACTGCAATGGAGAAAGTCTCCCTGGAGAGGGAGAGAGGAATATAAATCCAACGTCCTGGCAGGCAGTTATTTCTCCAGGCAGAAGAATGTGTGCAGTAGATAGCAAGCCAAAGAGAAAATGCTTGTTGAGAGAGGAGTGTCAAAAGGACGGAACTTAAATAAAACCTTTGACGCAATAAACTTACATTTGTAATCCCTACACAGAAAGTCATACCATTTTATTTGGACTGAAGTAAATGTGTCTTTGCAGTACAGAGATCTTCTAAATGTCCTTTTCTCTCCTCTCCTATTTCATTGGTTGGGACCTAAAGCTAAAATCTTTCTGCATCTTAGCAATACATCTGATTGCATCTTAGCTATCCAGAAACCTTTAGACAGTTTGACCCAGTGAGAGCACTTTTAACTATGATTTTGAAGAACTCTGAAGAAATGAGCCGTACCTGGAATATACAGATGGTTGCTTATTAACAAGCTCGGTTGCTCTGAAAAAAGCTGGACCATTTTTTCCCAGTTGATTTGCCAGTGTTTAAGTCCAAGACTTGTTTAATGCCCACAGTCTCCCTGAGTAATTGGTTATGTTGTCAGACTGCTGTAACACTCGGGAAGTTCTTCCTCTGTTCAGCCAAACCTGCTTCCTCTCACTTGAGCCTATGCATGTCCTGCATTCTGGGATGATCAAAAGGCAATCCTAGCCTTCCTCTTTGCGACAACCTTTCAAGTACTTGTAGAGAATGATCATATCTCCCCTCTGTCTTCTCTTCTCCATGCCCAGTTCTTTCAATCTCTCCTCATAAGGTCTTGTTTCCAGGATGGTCCCTGGATCATCCTTGTCACCTTCCTCTGAACCCTTTCCAGCTTGTCTGCATCTTTCTTAAACGGTGGTGCCTGGAACTGGACACAACACTCCAGATGGAGATAATTGATTCATTGTTGTGGTTGCAAACAATTGGATGTAAATGTACTTTTCACATCATTCTAGCTATCAGTGGTTGAAAACCCCTTCAAACTGACATATTAACCTAGAGTAAAATTTTGCCGCATTATAGTATGTTGTCAGTTCTCCGTATGCATGGGAAGCTTGCAAAGGTTTTTGTGATCCACAAAGCTGTCGTGCCAAAATACTTTTTTTAAAAAAAGCCAATGTATTATTCTTGGGTATTTTATTTTATTTTATAAGCTACAAAAGTTTACAGCTCTCTCATTTAGCCTTAATCCTTTTGGAAGCTGTGTTTGCAAGTTGTTCCGTTTAGATAGTGCTTTGTGGCTACTTAATACCAGGGCAGCTGATTCTACAAGTAGTTCCTTGACCTAAACATGGAAGTGAGCGTGGAACAGATGACTCCGACCGTGTTCATTCAGGTAACATGATTCTTAACCCCAGATCACTTCTGAAAGCTTAGTCAGCTTCTTCCTAATGATCTCAATCTCACTCCAAGTTCTTTTCAAACTCTGAATTAATGTACTGTCTTTTTGAAAGCAATTTGTGTGGAGCATAGTGCATCTTTGTTACCAGAATAATTTAGTTCACAAGACTTAATCCTCCTGTGCATTTGTGAACATTTCCTTGTTGGGTATAATTACATGCTAATTATCACACCATTAACTTATTATGACTAATGTGACATAACAGTTGTGTTTTGTGTTTGGCTCCCCAAGTCTGTGACCTGCACTCACCAACCCATATACTTCTTGTGTTATATCGTCTTATTTTCCCACTGCAGGAGGCAGGAAGTTTTTTAAAAAGTAGTGCTTTCTGTTGGAAGATAATACAATGCTATATATTTCAGTGTGTTTCTGGCGCAGTGCCTAAGCTTGCAGTCATTTTAATTAGAATATGTTAATGTCAAAATTAATCAGATTACTGATGTCTTAGGAACATAGTACAAAAACTGAAGCGCACAAGGACTCTCCTGATTGCTCTTTGCCTTAGGTCTTAGCAGTTGTGTCCTGTATTTGGAGAAAGATAAGCAGCCCCTGAGGAAGGAAATCCCTTTTTGCGCGCATTGGGCATAATAAAAAAATGTTGATTTGGACACCCGAGAAGACCTCTTTGGTTTTGGGGCACAGTAGTTCCTTCCCTTGTGGCTCCCCGCGTTTTCCCATGCTGTGCCAACAGACTTCTGTCTGACTTAGAACCATATTTCCTTGGCTCCTGTCCTCATTGTGCCCCCTCTGCAGTGGCAATTTTACCAGCCCATGGTTGGTAATTGTAGCATGAGCAAAGTCAAATGTGGTTGGTTAGCCCGTCTGTCTGTCCGTCTGTCTGTGTGGCTTTCTATACCTCCATTGCCGAAGCTCTCCAGGTGGTTCACAACCATTCCTCAATATATGAAAAACGCAAGAACAATGCAGATGCAAATACAATTAAAACACAACTATGGTACACAAATCGAAAACAGTCCCCCACAGTTGAAGATCCACGTTCAGATCGCCATCCCCATGTGCAGCAGAAAAAAACAGGTCCAGGAGGTGCCCCACCACCTGTGTTGGACCAGTGATACATTGGGACAATTCCACGGTTGTCCCAGACTGGGCTGCTTAGCATGAAGGCTGGCGTTCCTCCAGGACCAGCTGCCTGGGGGACTACACCATCCCCTGCAGGGGTGCCTTCATCAGATAGGGAATCTGTTGAGAAACAGGGTGGGCAGTACACTGACAGGATCCCCCACCCATCCCACAGGCCCAGCATGAGGTACAAACACTCTGGACCAGCAGGCAGATGGACAGAGAGCCTGCAGAGATAAAGTGAATCCTTGCAGACCACACCTGCCCTTGACCCTACCTTGATGCTGAGCCAGGTTCCCCAGGGGGCAGAACTGGGAGAGACCAACGCCTCCCTGTTTGCCCTCCCAGGTCCTGGTTACACATGCCCGGACAGGTGCCTTAGGTCACGAATGGCAGCTTTTTCCCAGTGTTTAGCCAACTCAGAAGCAACCAGGCCAGGTCCCTGCATGCCTGCTCAGACAATGACTAGCACAACAGCACTCAAAATAACAGGCCCCTGTGTGTCGAGGCAGAAGCAAGCATCGTAAGCACGCTGACTCACAACAGGCCTCCCAAGCAAGCAGGACTGTTGCGCTCTGCCACATGCCCCAAGTACATCGCTTGCACACTCCAGAAGAGAAAAGCTCTTATCTCCTGTCAGCAGCTTAGTGAAGGTAAGATCCATTCCCAGGGAGAACAGAGAAAGGCCGTGTCTTTTCAAGCTGAGCCTAAACCACCTGTGAAAACACCGTGGGGAATTGGGCCGGAGGAGGAAGGCAACCCAAGGCTAAGAGGGGGAAGGGTTTTAAAAGGGGAAATGTCCACCATCAAAGTCTTCACGGGCTGTGCAGGAGAAACCTGGATTGGGTTCCCACAGCTCTGATCCATGAGTGAGACATTCTAGCAGGACTTGACTGGACTGATCCATGTAGCAGAACAATAATATGAAGGGTGTGGAAATCTTACACCAAACCTAACTGATGCCTGTACTTCCCTATATGCATCCCGCTGCCGCCAAGAGCATCCCCCAGAACCCATTGCCTAAAGCCAGGACCTAAGAAAGAAGCAAGCAACTTGTGGCCCTCCTGAAGTTTTGCCCTGTACTCCCATCAGCCCTAGCAGCACAGTCAATTTCAAGGGATGATGGGAGTTGTAAGCCAAAACATCTTTCCCACCCCATGGCTCTGTAGATGCTTGACCTGCAACTCTTATCCCATAACACCGGCTGTGCTGGCTAAGGCAGATTGGCCCGGAAGCCAAAATACCCATCTTTGCACGAAGGTAACCAACACCTGCATGGTTTATTAAGACTATATAAAGTGTTCTTTTAAAACTGCAGTGCTGACCTCGTTTTTCTCATTGGTCGCTGTGCAGTACCATTTTTAATGCCCGAGTTGTCTGTATTTATTCTCTTGTCTCGATGCGAGCCAGTTTGGCCTCCTTTTCTCTAGTCAAACCGCTAGCAGTCTGCAAACTATCTATGATAAGCTTGTAGCCTCTTGAGCATCTCCCTATTTGATACAGAATATAGTCTTCCGATGAAAGGGTTAAATCATTTCGACTACAGCCAGCAGATTTTTCTTAGTTCGTGCTTGGTGTGATATGTGACCGTGGAAAAGTTAGGGGAGATGAGAGGTTAAATCTGCCTTCCGCATTGTTGTCTCACCCTGCGAAAGACGCCGCTTACTTGAAACCCCGATTCTGCAGCCGTCTGAGAGCAGCGAAATGATTAAATGCTTTCTCGCGCGGTGCCCAACATTCGCGTGGCACCGTTGGAACTGGTGAGAGATTAGAGGCAAGCAGAAGTCAAAGGCAATCCGAGAGTGGAAACGATCATAAGCCCCATCTTGTCGTGGACCATGTGATGGCATTGTAGCTTAGGCAGCTAAAAATAGCTTGCTGTCCCTTTACTGACTGTGAGCGATCGATTGAAATAACCCACCACCTTCAGACCTGCACGGATCGTCCGCTGTTCCTCCGAGAATTCATGCTTCCCGTTGAGGTTTTCTAAAGGAATCTTAGCCCTGACGGTCCTACAGCTAGTATTTGGCCAGTGGGTGAATGAGTTGCGTTGAATAACTCACTTTGCAATGAGAGGAAGGGTAAATGATAGGATGCATACTAATATCAGGCAAGGGTTATTTGCTTGGGATGCTTTTCATAATGTGAGAACCATGCAGACCTTGGAGGGCAGATGGGATCTCTCAGCCGGGATCTCTCTCCCACCATAAAGGATCTGAATACTTGGAGTTTCCTAGACTCATTTCGGGTGTGATGAAGAGGCCTTAGAACGTGGTTTCCCGGGAGGAGCAGGTGTGTCTGATTAAGATTTGGGAGGGGTCAGGCTCATTTTTAATGTTTACCATTTTTAGTTGAGTTTTACAGTCTTTCAGCAAAAGCAAACCTGAGTAAAAAAACCCACTGAGATTGCAAAACAAGAGTAGAACCACAAACACATTGACAGAAAAAAGGAGAAAACAAAACAAATGAAATAAACTCACCTTCCATACACAATAACAATCTGATTGAGAACTTGGTGCATTAATTTCTGAAATGGCTCTTGTTCAGTGGCATCAGAGTGAAATTTATAGCTGATAACCTTGGATCTCATGAATTCACAACAGCTGTAAACTTAATCTTTAACCCTTTGTGGCATACGCTTGTGGCACCTACTTTAAAGTATCAAAGTCTGCATTATCAGCCTACAAAATCAGAGCAAACTTTGTTGGTATGTCAGAGGAAACTGGCTTCAGTTGTACTCTATGTGTGTTCCCTTTTTCAGTTTGTATTTTTGAACGCCTAGTCTTTGTTATATTTGGCATGCACAATAAATGTTTATACTTCCTTTTTCTACTGTGTTTGCATCTTGCTTTCTGTGTACAACCTGGTGTTTGCTATATGTGGATAGACGTAGGAATGGAATATTCAGTTAGAAAGGGGAAATAAGAAGTGTATTTTTGATTAATTGTATGATTCGGATGCCGAGTTTAGAAAATTACTCATACCACTAGATTTTAATTTGTACTGTTATTTCTGTATCAACTTTTATACTGCATGACTTTTACCCATTCCAGAAAGAAGTTCAGGTTTCTTCCTGGGTAGAAAACAAATGTCCTTCCAGATCAATGAAGCATTAGCACATTTATATTGCATTTGGGGTTAGGATAGAATTAGATAAAATTACATATTATGATACTATTGGTTATATAGACTTGGTTACAAGCTCGCTGATGATTATTGGAGGAGAACAAAGTAAAAATAAAGTATCTTGATGTTTACTTCTGTTAAAATGGTAACAAATATATATGCACTAAACACTACAAAACTGTGAATGCTTTGGGTATTGAGGAATTTATCAGGAGACTAAAATTTTAATCTTGTTCAGTTTAATTTGAGGGTTGTTCTGTTGCTTCAGTTTGCTCATTGGGTGTCTCTCTTGATTGTGATTTTACAGTAACTTTACCAAAAGCTCCAGTGAATGTACCACTATAAATGAGCTGCGTGAGTGTCATTAGTAATGTAACGTGGATTGGAATTACCCTTAGTCGTCGTGATTGCCACCACTAACGAAAACAGCAGTTAAATTAGCAAATCAGTGTGGTTAAGTCTGTTTTGATTGAGGGCAACAACCCGTCACGCTACGTCAGAAGTCTTCTGACTTTGAAATCGCTTAGTGCCCGCATGAAAGGATGGGGAGATGGCTGCAAACCGCATAATTTCCCTGTTTGGCAGCTGCATCGTGTGTTGAAACCTTGGGCAGTGGTGCTGTCCGTCCAGAACATTGGAGTCTGTGGCCTGGTTTCCCCCATACAGGCTGGTCGTGAGACGACATGGACAAATTTAGCCGCACTGGTTTTCGCTACCTCTTTTGGCCTGCCTGCATGCACCAGGTGCTGAGGAGCGTGGCCAGGTGGAGGCCCTGCGCTCATCCTGCTTGGGGGATCCAGTGCGTGGCTGGTTTGCCACTGTATGTACTGAGTGCCGGACTGGATGGACCTTGATCCAGCTGGGTCTTTTTATGCTCAGTGTCTCCAATCTGTGCTCTTTCCAGTTGTCCTCACCACGACTGCAAATGCAAGTTGGGAGATGCCCATTGATGGAAGGACCTTGCTGACTTTCTGTCTTTGTTTCTGTCTCAAAAAATGTAATTCTTTGTCATGCTTATAATTGGTCAAATATTCCATCAACTGTAGTAAAATTATTTTTTCCTCCTGTGAGAAACAATTTTACCCAAGACTGCCCCAGAGTATGGTTTAGAGAGGTCAGTGACTGTGTGACTCCTTAAAATGAAGAAGATCCACACACAGTTTAGTGGGACTGTGATAATCAGGATTGAGTGGACGGGCAGCAATAGATATTTTAAGTCTCTCATATATTTAAAGGAAAGCAGCCTTACTATCATTAGAAATGCATCTTATGCATTGTTGCAGTAAAGATATAATACCCTTGTAATGCAAGGGTTCAAAAGTTTAAGAATCAGTCCTGCAAAACAACCTCAGATTCAGCATCTGCAGAAGCTTCTTCCTTTCCCTGTTATTATTTTCCTCTAAAACCTCTCCTAGACCTTCTCAGTGATGAGAAACAAGAAGAGGGAATTTCCCATAATGTTTCCTGCTTGTTTTTGTAATTCATGCCTAGGAAGCTGCTGTATATGTGTTTGGCTGTGTATTTCATGTCCAGCGCTAATCTGTCAGCAGTTTTTCTTGCTAAGCACACTGTATTACAACAGAGTTTATTTGACCAGTACTGGGAATCCTTCAAAAATTATAAATATTTTCTTGATGCCTTGTCATTTAATGATTTCCTTGACTTTTTAAGAAGCATGGAACAATCATTTTAAGAACCCTAAACATTAATGTCTACAATTCCTGTGGTTAATACCTTCACTAATAGTTTATTTTGGGGATGTGTGTCCATGGTTTTAAGTGTTCATCAGTAAAAACTAACCATCTTTGCAAACTTTGCTTGGCTCGTTGTCATCTTACAGTCCAGCGTAAAAAGGACCAAATTCCTTGGATTTTTGCAGATTGCCTTCATGACGCTGACACTGTTCCCCATCCGGCTGTTCTTTGCGGCCTTCATGATGTTGCTGGCCTGGCCCTTTGCCTTCATTGCATCCATGGGACCCGCGGAGAAAGTGCTGGAAAAGCCCCTCCCCTGGTGGCGAAAGTAAGTCTCCCTGCCCTTCGGTTTGCTCACATCTCCCTGGAGCATTTTCCTTGCAATGCTATTGGCGTGCCTTACTGACTTAAAACACTTATTTCCCCCTGAAGTTGTGGACTCCTCTACGTGAATGCTTCACTGAGGCTGCTTCTGTTTCCGTTGGGGGAGGAAAAATGGTCCTTTGGGTACTGAGGTCAATGGGACACACACCCAAGTAAACAGGAAACAATTCAAAATCTCGGCTATTCAAAGCCTACATTCCCTTCCATAGCATCCCTGCATTGCAATTTGATGTTTTAGTCTTATTTTTATGTCCTAATGTTGAAATGTATTTTAGATGCACATCTTTGTCTCTTTAACAGCCATAACATATGTTAACATGCAAAAACCTGTTAAAACTTGCTGCTCGCATCGAATCGCTGTTTTGCAAGAGGTCCTTTTTCAGCAGAGGAGTAACAGAGAGAGGATGCCGGGTTTTTGCCTCCGCATTTTGACCCTGCTACGGTTTGCTCACCCTGTCCATGTGGTTCCAGACACATACTTGAAAGAATAAACATTTTTGGCCACTGCCCACGCAGCCCCGAGGATTTAAAAATGTGTTTTCATGTATTGTGGGATGCCACATGAAGACTTTACTTCTCCTCCTCAATTTGTCTTTGGTGCAGCGTGTGGCCTAAACCTTGTTGACGGTGTGTCTGCTTAAATTAACTGCTTCACTGCTTTATCTGATGCCCAAAGACGAGCTGCCGGAAGTATTTACTACAAGACCTTGGGGGTACTGCTTCTTCTGGAAGATTTCCCGTGTGTTATCTCTGCATGCTGAGCTGTACTGTCCTAATCCCAAGATTAACTCAGGGTACATCTGCTTGGGTGGAAACACAAGCGAGTCACTGAACAATGTCATCTTTTCCCATCCACAAATAGTCATCCAAGCCGTGACACACGAAATAGGGTTCTCCTGTCTGTAAGGGGTGCGTTGGCAGACTTGGAGAAGTACCTTACAAAGGCGGAATTGTTTAAAGGCCTAGTCCTGTATCCGGCGGACAAGGTACATATTTGGAGAAACAAACCCCCGTAGATCTTCTCAGCCTTTGAGAGTGAGCGTCTTGAGCTCTGGCTCAGTGCTTGTGAGTGGGCATATTAGTTCTCGGGCACTTGGTTCCCTTTTCACCTAACCAAAGGCTTGCTTTGAGAGTCAGAGGAACTGGGCAGCATTACTTCTACCGGTTACAAATAAGCTAACCAACAACCCCAACTGAATACCAAATACTAAAACTAGAAGAGATGTCTCTACAATGTATGGATTGCAGGAAGGCGAATGCTGTGGGGGTTCAGGATCAACGTCTCGGGACAAATGTTTACTTTGGAAACTTCCAACTTCAAATAGCTCTTTCAGTATACAAAGTGATATGAGGGCATTGGAGGAGAGGTGCCTTCAATCGTATCGATCATAAATGGTTCTGACTTGGTAGATATTTTAAACAATATCGGATAGATATATTTTTTAAAAAGCTGTCTTGTTTTCCTAATTGGCATGCATTCATCTTAGGATATTTGCACAACTGGGGACAGGCAATTAATAATGGTCTAACATGACACAAAATAGGTGCAAAGATGTATCCCCCACCTAAATTACACCAGCTAAGAGAAGAAGCGGTGAAGCGCAAAGTCCCCAGGTTGAATTACAGGTCTACCAAGAATTAACTTGGTCACCTGGAGCAGGTGGATCTCTTGTCCGCAGCCCTATGGTATACTGCAAGAATCCTTCTTCCCTTCCTTCCAGGGTTGTTCTAAGATAATGTGAAGCACTTGACTCTGAGCACTTAAAGCATTACACGGATGAAAATGAAGAAGAGGATCGCAGCCAGAAAATCCATAACAGTTCCTGGCTTCATGTATGCCGTTAGATCATGGCATGCCTTATTTTGCCTCAATGGCCACAGGCCTGGTTGCTGGGGTGCAGAGAAATTGTTTGCGTCATGAATGGGACGTGCAAGGCATTTTGGTCCTGGTATTTTTGCCTCCACTGGGCTCCATCTTGGATAGCACTGAAAGAGACAACCAGGACTAGGGGTGTGAAGGTTGTGGAGGCTGCAGATAATTTCTGGCTGCAAGTCTGGGCATACTTCCTGGGGAGTAAGGCCCACTCAATTCAGTGGGTATTACTCCTGGCATCCTGCACTGAGCAGGGGGTTGGGCCTTCTGGCCTCTTCCAGCTCTACTGCTCTATGATTCTGTGACATCTGCTGTTGGTTGTCCGCCCAGTTGCCTGCTCATGCTGCCTCTTCTCATTGGTCCACACACTGAGGCTTGGTGGCTAGAATGGCTCTCGCAGTTGCCACGCTTTCCTGGTGACTCTGCGGCAGTTGCATACCCCAGCCGTAGAAACCATGATCCCAGTTCAGACAACATGATGCCAGGATGGTTTAGATGAACCCTAGAGCAAACCTTGGCTTCTTATCATGGTTTCTAGAGTCCAGACTTACCCTCGTGAATTATCACAGTTAGGTTTGGACAACACATCAGACCGACAATGGATTAACAAACCATCATGGCTTGAAGCGATGTCTGAACCTAGCATTTTGTCTGTATGCACTGATCCTGATTGCTGGGTTGGTTGGGGAAGATGTGGGATGCAAGATAATGCCCGCCTACGGCAAAATTGTCCTGCCAAGAGTACTCTCTACGGATGCTAAAATGGATTCCTACTTTCCCTTTAACCAGGAAGCTGTCCATGTGCTTCATGTGTTATTCCGAAGGGACAACTGGGCGCTTATCTCTCCGTCTGTGATATCCAATTGTTTTCAGGGTCATCAACGTCTTGCTGAAGGCAATCATGAGAATAATGTGGCTCGCTGGTGGGTTCCACTGGATAAACGTCAAGGGCAAGCAGGCGTTGCCCACCGAAGCCGCGATTTTGACTCTGGCGCCACATTCCTCCTACTTCGACGCCATACCGGTAACCATGACCATGGCTTCCATCGTGATGAAAGCAGAAAGCAAAGATATTCCTATCTGGGGAAGTAAGTCCGAGAAATCTTTGCCTTCCAACTAATAGTCACAGTGATTGCGTTTGCTTTGGGAAGACCATTCTGGACACACTAGCAACTGAGCTAGCTTTGCAGAGATAAACTTTGATTGCACGCAGCAGGATTAAAATATATTTTTGGAAGCTTGCTGGAGAACAAAGGATGGTTGTTGCTTTTGCAGGTTTTGGTGCTGCACAGGGGTCACTGAGTGGAATCTCGTAGGCTAAATGAGCCCCCATGGGAATTGTCAGCCAGTTGCCTGCCCAAATGTAAGATGGACCTGTAAAGAAATGATGAAACTCATTAGCTTTGATGGAGCTGCAAGAAACGTGAAGGCCCTCAAAAAGCTGATTTTTCCATTCCCCCCCACCCCCGGGTGCTTTTTTGTTTTCCAAAAAATTGGAAAATCGAAGAGAAAAAAATGAAACATTTTCTTACGTAATTATGAATAAAATATTTAAGCCTGGTGTTTGTATAAGACTGTCAGGCCTTTACTTTCCCCAAATTACTATTTCTGGACATCTTGAAGCCATGGGGTGAAATCATTTTTAATCCTTTCTGTAAGATCCCCAGCATAGTTCTCTGTTCCATTTCTTATTAAAATTAGTGATCTAATGTATCTTTTACCAATAAACATTTAGAGGTTCCCCAAGGCATATTCAGGCATCAAGAAAATGTGCGTTCTGGACACCTCGGTTTTGTTCTATTGAGTGGATTCATGCGACATCACAGCCTCCCAATTGGATATTGGATTGGACTGGAAGCAATTCTGCAGGATGTCTTATTTTTCTTGAGCAAGCCACCCGGAAAACCCATGGCTGTAGTGTCATCCAAACCCAGGAGAGCAATTTCGGCCAGGGCTGGCTTGAAGGCTGCTTCCAAGAACCCCAAAAACCGCTGTTGCTTCTAGCAACCTTGACATGCAGTTGCCTGCGACTGCCCTCCCACCAATGCCAAAACATAAGTTAATGACATTTGTTTTAGGTTTATGCACTGGGAAATTGCTCAGACGCCTTTGCAAAATGTTTTATTTATTTGTATTTAGTCTTTTTTATAATATGATCTTACATCCTTCTATCTTCCACTTGAAGGAGGGAGCACTGAATAGTAGCATAAGGAACACAGAGTGGAACTGGCAAGGCAAAATTGCATGTAGGATCATTTGTGCACGGTTGGCAAAGACAAAGGGGGAAGTAATACTGAAGGAGAGGAGAAATCTGTTTGTGCCAGAGAAAAGCACCATAACCGGCAGAAACACGAAGCAGGTGCACCGAAAGGTCAGGGAGTCAATATCTCATGCTTAGCAAAGTACCTCTTTTTTAAAACTGGCAGGAAAATTTGCAGGAGTGTTTTGGACTGGAAATAGATACCAATTTAATGGCTAGGAGGCACTGGAAAGAGCTTAAAGGGCCCTATAAGCACTTCCCAGGACAGATCGCAGCAGATCGGTGCAACTCTTCTTGGCCGCGATTGATGGCGGAGGAGACAATCCATGTTCTCCTCAGCCGCCTCAGGGGAGGGCCAGGAGCATGTGCCACAGGTGGTTGCCCTGGTGGGTGGGGGAACGCAGCCCATTCACTTGCCGCAACAGGGACCCCTCCCTTTCATGAGCAGACGGCTCTTAGGGGACTCCGGAGCCATCACGCACAGCACCCTTCAGAGCAGAACCTGAGGGACAGCTTGTGCCAGTGTGGAGGCCAACACCAGCCACCCATGAATTGCTCTCTGGGTTGTGCTGGTGGGCCTGGTGGCTTGCTTTCTGCGAGGCCTGTCTCTCCCCACCACAGGTTGTCTCAAGCGGGACTGGATGCCACAGCAAGCCCGGGAGTGGGTTGCGCAAGCCCCACAACAAACCGTGGCTGGTCAGAGTGCTTTACGTATGAGGCCAACTTAAGCTGGCTGGCAAGAGCATCCCAGCATGCTAAGCCATACAACAAGATGCAACATGCAACAAGATCAACCTGCTAAGCCGCCGGTGGCTTCATGAGTTGTGCAAACAAATTCTGAGTGTTCTGAGAAGGAGGTGAAGTTAATAACTGGGGGTTTTTTTGGAGTAGTTGGAGGGTCAAGGAAGCCGTGAGAACTATCCATCCAGCGCTTAAAACCAGAAGATCAGATGCCACGGGGAAGATATTGTTCCCTTCTGTTTTGGGTGTACTCGCTCCTTTGGCTTCAATGCTGTCCTACCCACAGCCAGGGCTTCTGAACTGTGCCGATTCCCTCCCTCTACCGTTATCTCCACCAGGGCCCTTCACAACTCTGCACAAATCAGCAAGCAGGCAGCCCTGTCTTGCCAGTTACCCTGCAGGTGGTCTGCTCCACTTGGGTGAAGTCTTTGGTAGTGGAAACATACACGAACATTGATGAAGACACGCATCACCGCCACCACTGCCAGCCGAGCTGTTCTGGAGCTCTGAAAGATTGCAAAACGGGGGGAATGAAAAGAGGCCAAGGTTGGGTGGGGAAGCGACTGAGGGGAGGAGATGAAATGGATTCTGCCGCAAAGTCCACTGCGATGGGGGACTGAAGGGGAAGGGGGGGCCTACAACCCATGGCAGTAGCTTGCTTGCAGGGGTGAGCTGGCATTAAATGCAAACTTTCCCAGGGAGTTCCATGTTTCTGGGCTTGTTCTGGTATGCAGGTGTAAAGGCAGTGTGAAGCAGTGGTTAAGAGTGCAGGAATGGGGCTCAGTTAATCCAGGTTCTAGTCCCCGCTCGGCCATGGAGTCAACTGGGTGACTTTGGGCCTGTCACAGACTCTCAGCCCAGCCTCCCTCACAGGGTTGTTATTGTGAGGGTAAGATGGAGAGCAGGAGGAGGAGAATGATGAAAGCCATCTTGAATTCCTCCAAAGGAAAAAAAAAATGTGGGATAATAGGTAGGTAGGTAGGTAGGTAGGTAGAGAGTAAGGTTTAGGTATATGGAACTCACTGCGATAGCTTTGCATTAAGTTACTGAGTTGATTCCATGGGTAGGGGCTTCCAACCAGCTCCCACTGCCATAGATACCTATGCAGTGGGAGTTCGTTAATAAAATAGTTTTAAAATATTTGGCAAAGATTTGCCATCAGTGGAGAAAAGAGACAGACTCGAGGTCCTTGAATGAGAGTTGCCTTTACATCTGGCCACCCGCTGCAATGAAGGTGTAGGATACAGTGGCCAGATACAGCTGGGGTCATAATGATTAGGTGATGAAGAAGAAGATTAGAGTTCAAGTGACTTTAAAAAACAGAAGTGGTTGGTATTGTTCAACATACCGTCTGCAAGTAGCTCTGATCAACCTGCCCTCCATTTTCCCCAAGTCATATTTTCTCCTTTGTTGTGTGAGTAGTACGATACCCGTCAAGGTTTTATGGTACTCTAAGTAAGAGCTTAGTAAAATGCTCTAGCAGATGTTTCATTTCCATATAGTTTAAAACCGTGTAGTTTTAGAACAACTGTATTATATGCAGCATCTCGGATGAATCTGGGGAGATTAAGAGCATTCAGAAATGAGTGAGTTTCACATGCGCACTTTCTGGCAGAGTTTTCCTAGCAATGCCACCTTTGAAGGACCAACGAAAATAACTCCAAGTGGCCATGGCGGTGGTAAAGGTTCCTTGGGAGGGTGCCTTAGATGGATACCAGCTTCCCCTATGAGGAACGTGTTCTTAATAACCTAATCCAGAAGAGCTGTACTCTGGTTATAAACACAATATAAACATACTGTTGCACTCCTGGTTTGCTGAAGCAGAACAATAAAATTGCTTCGCATAGATGGCATTCTTTATAGAGCTACAGGTGGTATTGAAATGAAATAAATCATAATAATTTGAGACCCTTTCCTTATATGGAGAATATCTCATATTCTGAAACAGTAATAAGATTCTTTTATAGTAGTACAGTGCTAAATTTGTCTCTCACACTATACCAAACGAATAATCCATTGTCTCAGTGACTGGAAGCGTCAAACAGCATAAGCAAGACAATGACAGAAAAAGGGAAGGAAAACTTTCAGTTGAAGTGTCCACCTAATCAATAAACATTAGGGCTTTATTTTATATTATTATTACATTACATTTATACTCTGTTTTTCTTCTTGTAAGGAAAGATGCTTTTCTTGGAATTTTAATTTTTGTTATTGTGTTCATTGCTGGTTGCTTTGTCCCCACCATGTTGCATCTTCTGAAATGTTTTCCAGGAAGAGATGCTAAACTGAACAATAATAACAGGATGTTCTTCATGTTTCTTTCCAGCTCTAATCAAATACATTCGACCCGTGTTTGTATCTCGATCAGATCAGGATTCCCGGAGAAAAACGGTTGAGGAGATCAAACGACGTGCTCAGTCCAAGGGCAAATGGCCACAGGTATTCGTAGCATCTTGCAAAAGCTGAAGGTCTTTGCTGCCTCTGTTTTCCTCCCAGGAGATGCCGTTTCTGCTAAGAAACAGTCTCGGCTGTTTCGGCTCTCTCTCGCATCATACAATTATGTCCGTCTTGAACTTAGGGTCAGTTAGTTCCATTTTCCTCTAGGATTATGAGAGATGAAGGGGAAGGACTCTATTCGACCAGCCATTTAAAATTTCTGTGAAGCTTTGTGATGTCTCTCCAAGTCATCTGTCCTTTTCCCCCTAAATTTAAAAGCCTCACTGTAGCATTTTCTCACAGGAATAGTGACATTCCTCCAGATAATTTTGTTACCCTTTCTTCATCCTTTTCCAGTGTTATGATAGTAACACTGGAAGAGATCAGACAACCAGAACCGCACATAGTATTGGAACGTGTTCATGCCTGGCATTTTGAATTCCAGTCCTTCCCATCCGGTTGTCCCATTGCTTGGAGTTGTTTCTACATATGCAGCAGATGCACATTTTTCCTCCTGCAGTCCCATCTTCCTCTCCTCTGCACCTCTTCCAAGTGCAAGAAGTAGAACCAGTTTTCATTCTCTCCTTCCTCTCCAGAACTGCCATATATCTTCATGTAAAATGCATGAGAAAAACCACTGCCTTGGTTTAAGGCAGGAGGGCAAGCGGAATCTTTTCCTGTGTTGACTCATGGAAAAGCCCAGTAGAGGGTGGAAATGAAAGCAAAAATGGGTGGTGTTTGCAGGATTGCTGAGCTTGGCCCGTGTTCTTTAAAGGCACCCCAGCTTTAAAGAATAAGAGCACTACTTCAGGTATTTATAGTATCTTCAACTATGTGGAGTAGTCATGGCAAGTCTAGTGTATAACAGAGAACTTTAGGAGAAATGCAAGCCTTACTCCAAAAGACGTGGTATTTCCAATGGATAATTTAAAAGGATGGAAACATAGAGGTTACTCCAAGAGCCCACCGACTTTTTAAAGGGGGACAAACGCATCCTTATCCTGAGTATGGAGAAGACTCGATCGGAGTTTGCCGCTCTAACGATGCTTTGGAGCCGCATTCCGCACATTCTTGGGCAAATCACTTTCTGCCTAAAGAATGTTTCTGGGAGTGACCTGGTGGACGTTTCGAAACTGCCAGAGCTATTTTGTGACATGTTAAGGTTAAGTGAATTGGAAGGCTTTAAATCCTGACTTGGAAACTTACTCCATTAAAAGATGAGCAGGATGGTATAGCAATAATTTGTAACAGATTCTTCATTTCTGCTTCTTTTTTAAGATAATGATATTCCCAGAAGGAACCTGCACTAATCGATCCTGTCTAATTACCTTCAAGCCTGGTAGGGACCCTTTTTTCCCTATGCGACGTCCGTGTTAACTCCAGATGTTGAAATGTGTAATTTATTCTTGTTCTTGCCCAGGACTCATTCAGTTGTCACAGCAAATGCATGGCCCTTTGTTTCCATACCAAGTTGGCTCTGCCTTTTCTGTAACACTTGTATGTTTGGAATATTAAAGAGAAATACCCCCATGAACTGTAATTAACTGCATCTCCCTGGCAACTTTCTGAAAACTAGAGTTTTCAGGCATTTCAGTTTCCTTAAAGCATTGCATAAAGACATAACCAGCCTGCAAGAAAAACGCAGAGGCTATCTTGCAATAAAGGGAATGGCTTTTGAGTTTACTTACCACCTTGTTCTAAAATAAGAACAGTGAAAACATTGTGGCATTTAATTTTTTGTTTTTGTTTTTGCTTGGTTCTTTGTTTTTGTTGACCTTCTTGTGAATCTTGTAATCTAAAGCACCATAGAAATGACAATTTATGGCCTAGAAAGCAAGGCCCTTGATGGTAATACTCTGTTACCTGGGAAAAGCAAAAAGGTGTTTCTGTCTAGCAATACTTAGATGCCCATCTAGTTCAGGAGAAAATTGCTGAAAAGGGGCATTTGGTCGTTCCATTATTCTCTCCATTTTGAGTTCAGTCCTTATGCTTGCTGTTTTCAGCCAAAGGGAGGGCATTTTTGTAATATATTCTAACCTAAAATATTTAAACTTAAAACCTAAGTAAAGCAACCGAGCCTTTTCTTGGGATTAATGGTCTTAGCTCAGTTCTCTGACTGATTCCTATGGAATCCTAAAAATGTTTCCAAGTACATTCAAGACATATTTACCAAGACATTCCTTCTGAAAAGGGATTGTGAGGTTCTTGTGGTTCGCACACTCCTATTGGGTGGGAGAAAGGAAGTATTAAGCACAAGAAAGAAGCATGCAGTTGTGCTGGTTGACTGCCAATTTAATGTTCAGACGCTTCACTGGATTGCATTCACTGTGGTGGACCCCACGTCTAAGTCCATTAGAAACAGTTGACGGAGATTGTGCAGTTTGCAAAAGTTAGAAAAGTAAGCAACTTATTCTGCTACTTATGCTTCTTTGAATCGTACAGGGCAAATGGTAGGGGATCAGGTCCATATTCTTTACAGTGGTTTGCTAAAGTCTACAAAGGTTAGTCCGTATATTAAGTAATCCACACGTCAGTGTTGAGACATTGTTGATACTTTCTGATGCACTTCTGATGGAAACAAGAAGTGCGAGGTTGCTACTTCTAACAAACAAACTGTGCTTGTTCTGATATCACTTGGTATGAAATCTTGAGTTGGGTTGCACTATCCCTTTAGAATCTGTGCCCCAATGTGACATTTTCCCTATACTGTCATAGTAATGTCATTGAGTCATTGAGTTCTAGATCCAAATAATTTAATGTGGGTGGCATCCCAGGTACACCCATGAGAGGTGAGACACTGCCCATGAGAACGGTGAATATGGATCTGTGCACCATGATTTGAATAAGTAATTCATGTGCAGAATATTCTGTGTCCAAGTAATTCTCTTTTTACTGGCATTAACGTGTTTATTAGCACAGCCTTTTGTGGCATGGAGCCTCTGGGACAAATTCCTAGAAGAACTTGCTACAGATTGTCCAAATAGCTAGTCAGTTTTTTCGAGGGTGATAGGTGTATGCCCACCAGTGAGACTGTATTCCAGAGCCCTTCCCCAAATAGCCAGTTTCTGTTAGTTTCATGTTAAGATATGGAGAAAAACACCCTTTGGTCTCCCCAGTGAAAGACGGCTGGACTTCTTTCTCAGTTCAGCAAGTTTTATTAATCCTCAGGTGAAAACATGGGTGTTCTCCATAGCTGAGGGAGATGAGGATGCCTGGAAGGCTGCTGTTTGGGTTTAAACAAACTCCAAAAGCCACTTTCACTAGGATCTCAGCAAATGGTTTGGCATAGTTAGGGAAGTTTAATATTTGAGCCTGGAAAAGCTGGAGAATGGAATTGCTGATTCCCTAGGGAAGGGCCATGAGGAGCCATCCAAAAGCTGTGGGTATTGGTGAAAGTCTGTGAAGGGAAAGAACTGGCTGTGCATGGAAAGACATTGTTTTGCTCCTCTGCACAGCCCTGAATGAAACTGCAAACACAGGCAACCAGAAATAACATGGACAGTTTTGTTGCCTCCAGTTAAAGATCCGGCTGCAGCCACAGTCTTTTTCAAAAATGCACATTTGCTCTGCTCTAGTGGTATTAGCTATGACAATGTAGATCGCTTTCACGTGTCTTGTTTCATAAAGAGAGAGAGAGAGAGAGAGAGAGAGAGAGGGAGAGGTGACAAGGCTGGGTGTTCCTATTGGGAAAAAGCGAGGTTGCCTCCTGCAGGGAAGGCAGACAAGCTTTGTGATGGGACTGCTCCCCGTTTCTGCTCTGCGGATCGATCAGAGCACCCAGGATGTGACTGGCAGGAATTCATTCTGGCTGTGTAGGTATGTAGAACAGCCGGCTGTCCATTGCCCTGGCCAAGTACCACTTCTTCCTGAGTCATTAATGCAGAACAAAAAAAGATCCGAGAATTAAAATCGCCTCAGTGAAATGAGTCAGGTCAGTGCTTCTGATAAAGACAGAGGGTGTTTTCCAGGAAGAACTCAAAACTGGCTTCAGTGAGTCATAAGGGCATCTCCCGTTTAATTAGCACCCGCTAAAAGTTGCAAGACAGAAGTAGGTACAGTGTTTGGATTCATCCATATGAATAGGGCAGAGTCTGGTCCAAGGAGCAGATGTCTGCAACTGGAGCACCCGGACCAGGGGTGAGGGAAGTGAGTGGGGATCTTTGCATGATGCCGGAGGGTCAAGGCCAGGGTGACGGCAGGAACAAGCGAGGGTCAGATACTGCCAAGGTTCTGCAGGCCAGAAATAAAAACAGATTCGGGAGCAAGTGAGGGTCAGGTATCCAGCCAGGCCTGGCAGGACCAAGCAGGTCTCCCATTTGGCCATGGCAGATCCAAACAGAAGGCAAAATCAGCAGTAGGCAAGCATTGGGTACCAAGAAGGTATGGCAGAGCCTGTGGCAAGGTCAGGAGCAGGCTAGAGTCAAGGCATGGTGGAGGGGAAGGAAAGACCAGAAGCAGGGCCGGAGAATACCGGGCCGTTCCTGCGAAGGCCCACGTTCGAGCAGCTGCTGGAGGCCTCGGGTGGAGCTTTCCAGTGCTTCCAGCCAAGCTGTACAATTGCCTAGGCTCCATCCTACCCACGGGTCTGAAGCCGGTCCTGCAGGCATTGGCAGGATGTGCTGTGCCGCCCTTGGCCGTCACACCTCCAGGGGGCGCTGCCTCAAGGCTCAGACCCTGACAGGTAGAATCATAGAAAAGTAGAGCTAGAAAGGGCTAAGAGGGACAGTGGGTCCAAACTCTGCCCAGTACATTAAAACATGGTGTCTTTCTATTAAGCTGTCTACATTTCTGCAAGCCTATACATTTTTAAGGTTATATTTGTACCTATACTGGTGACTGGTGCATGAAGTTAGGAACATACCAACTGGAAATATTAACGGTTGCATTCTGCAAATTAATGGGCAAAATTTTGATGGTTCAGACGTAGTAATACCTGGAGCAAACCCACTGGAGTCCATGGAAATTGTTAGCCTTTACTAACATATCCCTTTCATTCGGTTGGGTCTATTTTGAGCCTGAATATATCTGGATCCAGTCCATGGTCTTTAAAGGCATAATAGAGTGTAATTAGACAGTAGTGTAATTATACATATCTCGTAGGAGCTTTTATCCCCGGAGTGCCTGTCCAGCCGGTGATTTTACGATACCCAAACAAACTGGTAAGTTCTAAGTATGCTTTGACTGCTAAAAATGGTGTATGCTGATAGAAATCTACAGAAGTCTGATAATATATTGTCAAATTTACTTTGTGGAAAGTGGAACAGCAATAAATTGCACAGTGACATTGGCAAGTGTTGCCCTCTTGCCTTTTCTTGAATGTAAGTATTAGTTGTAAGAGAAATGGGTTGGCTCATTGGGTCCTCAGAGCAGAGGGTATGAATTATCTTCCTCAAAGTATTAAAACTTATTTGTCTTTATGCATGTTACTTTTTATTTCCTATATCCCTGGTGTGTAAATAATAATCCAGGGCTCCTCCTATGCTAGCTAGAAAAATATAAATGTAAATATGCACAGCTGATTTTTTAGCACAGCTAGGTGCCAAAATGCAGGATATGAGATTTACCTCCTAATTGAAAAGCGACAGTCCAGTAGTGCATTTTGGAGACATTTTGAAACAGCTTGGGAAAGGGAGCAAAGGATTTTTTTTTTTTTTATTAAAACATTTTTATGCTGCCCCATTCGCCAAAGCTTCGGGGCGGCTTACAACAATAAATTAAAATAATTATAATCTTAAATTAAAAAATGTAAGCATTAAATTAAAAATACAAAAATACAATATAAAATAAGCCACCCTGGCCAGATAAAATCCAATAATATTAACAGTTAATGGATTTCCATTAGCAGTTGGCAGGTGCATCTATTCTTGCAGCATGCAAGCTTTATTTACTCACATCTCATTATGGGAACAACCTTCCTTCCCCTGAGAGAGCCCATGTGAAATTTATAGTTCCTTGCCTGCAGTGCTGCATCTCTGGCACTAGGGGGAGCCCATCATTCCCTTGCCACTGTTGCAAGCTAGAGAAATTTCTAACTAAATTCCGGAATCTCCAGTGAGCATCGAACTTTTGCTTAACCCTTTTCATCATTATGATGTGTATATTGACAATATACATATCCCAGTGGTCCCAAAAGGAAACAATCCCCTGTCAATTTAATGTTTTTCAAAGCAATGCCATTTTTGTGAAGTTGATTAGTATACTGAGAAAACTGCAGCCAGAAAGTCTTACTTTTTAATGTCTCTCTTTTCTACATAGGATACAATTACGTGGACTTGGCAAGGACCAGGAGCGTAAGTCATCCACTTACTATTCAAATAAAATATTGCTCTGTTTTGTTTCATCATAGTTTAAACTATGCTCAAAATACATATTCACACCGATGGCTGATTTCGTTTTAAAGGTAATAGTATTTTCAAGGACCAGTCTGCAAAATTATGCCATAAAATGGCAAACAATTCTCTTTCTTCTTGCCTTGTTATTTTTCTAATTGGCAAGGTCTGTCGCCTACTTTACATGGAATATCTTTAAAAATAAAACACCATTGTTCGTCAATGTTTGTTGTCGAATCACTAATACTGCATGTTCGGGTAAATTAAAAATGTTTTTCTTCCTTTTTCCCCCCTCAGGTTGAAAATTCTGTGGCTTACTTTATGTCAGTTCCATAATTATGTGGAAATTGAGGTTAGTATAAAATTAGCACTGTTTTACTCTGAAAGGAGTACTTAGTGGAATCCACTGAAAGAACCCCCTGCTGTTTCATAGTAGCTCATCTCAGTTTTAAATACTGTTCAACAGTGGAATAGGGAAGTACAAAAGAAGCCTAGATCTGAAGTGCAGGAGAAGAGCGCGAGGGTGTTGGTGCTTCTTCACAGTACGGACACTGGTAGGCAGGAAGAGCTAACAGGACTGTCTTCTGCTCATTGTCAAGAGAATAAAATGAATTTCCCTCTCCAGCGTGCCCAGGCCATTCTCTCCTCATCGGCGTTCATGCCAGTCATTGACAGATGATGACACAAGTCATCTGAGATAAGCTTCTAGGACATCTGTGCAACCATGTTTCACATCTGCAATGCTCTTTTATAGAAGGGAGCGATATTTTTCAGTAAGGCTTGCTGTGGTTATTGTTCAGGGCCATCAAGTCATCTCCAGCTTATGGTGACCCGTGAATGAAAGCCCTCCAAGGTGTCTGTCCTTCACAGCAAATTGTAAATTCAGGACTGTGGCTTTCTTCCTAGAGTCCCTTGAGTCAGTCCGTCACCTAATTACTCTTCCCCTTTTCCTTCCCCCGATGGAAGGAACTTTCCTTACCATGATGGTTTCTCTACTGAGTTGCCTTCTCAATGTGTCCAAAGTACAGTGGCTTTAGTTTTTTCAATAAGGCTTGAGTGGTACGAAAATAAGGCAACTACTGCAAAACAAGGACAACACAGAAGAAGGATAACCACACCAGTTTTGCACTAAAAGGTCATTTAGCTCTTCAGGGACCAACAAGAAATTTTGTAGTGAGAACAAGGAAAAACCGAAACTGCATCTCACATTAGTGCCACTCCTAAATGATGCCTATAAGTACTTCAGGGTTTTTATATTACTCTCGAATGTTATCTTGGTTCACCGCAATTCTCATAAAGACAACGGAATCCATGTGTGTTTCTGCAACCTGATGACGTTGTATCGCAATCCGATTCAATTTTTGTACTTGCAGTTCCTGCCTGTATACGTTCCTTCTGATGAGGAAAGGAAGAACCCATCTTTGTATGCGAGGAACGTGAGACATGTGATGGCAAAGTAAGTGAGATGGGCTTTCAGGAAGCGGTGCAGTCACAGATAGCATCTAGGTGTTTTCTAAATGTGGAGGTCGTCAGCTCGTGATGACGGTGCCATCGCGACCTGCAGGCGCCCTTTCCCCGTGACTTCATGTAGTCGTTCAACAAGGCTGGGGCCAATACTGGTCTTCGTGGAACCCCACAGCTCAGTTATTGGGACAGCATCCCCAGGACTTCTGCTTTTGAATGGACAAGAGGACTGGAAACTCGAGAACTGGATCAGATATGTTGCAGTTGTAACATCTTCACTGTAGATCTTCATCTTCATTTTAGCTGTAATAAGAAATAGGATGGGACCCCGATCTCCTAGATCCAAGTCCTGCACTGCAGCCACCTGGCTGTACCTCCTCTTTGCCTTCTCCACCCCCATTTTCCAGTGCACAGAGGCACGTAACTGTTCTGATAAAGGATGTTCTTCCTTTGAAATACCGTAGAATTGTGCCTTTGCACGAGACGATGAAGCGTATTGTACTGATAGTAATTCCTGCTTCCTTCCTGCAAGGGCGTTGGGCGTCTCAGTGACAGACTATACTTTTGAAGACTGCCAACTGGCTCTAGCGGAAGGACAACTCCGCCTGCCTTCAAACACCTGTCTCTTAGAATTTGCAAAACTTGTAAGAAGTCTTGGGTGAGTATGTTTATCAGAGTGCAAAAGTTATCACCAAATGCTTGAAAAGCTTGTGACTTCATAGCACCAAATTAAAAAGGGAAGAAGAATGTAACACCGATGGTGAAAAATGGCCCCTCTTTTAGGGGGATGTTCTGGAGCATGATAAATTAATGGAGCCGAACCAAAATGCTTTCAAAAACTACACAAGTTCTGTCAATGTTGTCTAAGGTGAAAATATAAAAAGCATGTTGCCACTTATTTCAGCTAAGTACTCCCACTTTCCGTTGGTTGGGGTTCTTCTAAGAAAGCCAAAATTTGTCTTCTAGGGGAAATTATCACCTTTCAACTTTTGGTATAGAGAGAAAGGAAAATCAGCCTTACTTTCTTCACATTATATGTGAGGAAAAATAGTTATTCCAGTCACAGATTCAGTGTTGCTTAATTCCACAAATCATCTTTAAAGTGTAGGGTATCTTGTTTCTACAACTGCAAGAACTTGTGTGTGTTGGAACCGAACATTTTGTTGGTAACATTTTGGTTGTTATATTGAATTAATTTTCCAAAAGGGAACATTCTGTTTTCCTGATAGCCAATTGTGCATTCGGTCGAATCCCATGTTTTTCAGACCATTTCAGTCTGTATGTGCTGGGGAGGACGCAGAACATTTGAAGGCATGTTCCTATCGGGGTGAATGTTCTAGTCTTATCTCTTACTAGTCTGAGAGAGGAAAAGCAAGGAAATGACACACTGCCCATTTTGAAATCCGAGCGGTGCATGAACCTGGCCTTGAGCTCGTGCACAGAATAGTCGAGAGCTTATTCCCCAAAAGGATCGCTTACAAAAAGTAATGCGAGTGTTTGCCTTTTCCGCTCCATTTTTAGATTAAAGCCAGAGAGGCTTGAAAAAGAAATCGATGCATATTCAAGCAGCGCTAAGAGAAAGAAAGGCAAAAAGGTCAACGTCAGGGAGTTTGCTGAATTCTTGGAAGTCCCCGTCTCTGACACATTAGAAAGTATGTTTGCACTTTTTGATGAGGTAAGAAATGCAACAATTGTGACCTTTCCTTTAAAAAAACTGTTTTCATTCTTTGAATTAAACACTAGCCCAGAGGTCGGCAACCTTTAACACTCAAAGAGCCATTTGGACCCGTTTCCCGCACAAAAGAAAACCCCGGGAGCCGCAAAACCCTTTTGACATCTAAAATGAAGATAACACTGCATATATCGTTTTTTACCTTTCTGCTATGTATATCTTCATTATGATTTAGCTGCAGCTCTTGTTCAGTCAGTTAAAAACTGTTATTTTTAATCTTACAGTATAAACTAGTAGGACTCCTTTCATATATTTTGAATAGGAAAACAGCTTCCTGAAGAGTCAAAGTCAGTGCTAAAGGGCTGCATGCATTAAACAGCAAACCCCATAAGCTTGTCAGCAGTAAATCTACCCAAGTATCATTAAAAGTTTGGTTATCTTCAGAAACTTTTCTTCAATTTATCCAAGCGCCGGGCCGCTGTGCCGGCACGGGCCTCGGATCGGCAGCAGCCACCACCGCGCCGGGATCGGCAGCGGCTGTGACATGAGTGACGGAGCCACAGCAGAGGCATCCAAGGGGTTGCCGACCCCTGCACTAGACCATTTTCTAAAGCAATACTAAGAATGCAGTTTAAAGTTCTATGATTTCTGTAGCGTTGATGTAGAAATCACTTGTTTATGCTACGGACCAGAAACATGACTGCAGACTGCAAGAATCCTTGTTCAGAAATGTTTTCATGGCTCTGTGACCCTGGTGTGGCCTTAAATAATGCCTCTTATGGGTTACTAATTATCATTACACCACAGAAACACAGCTTGTCTGCTGTGGAAAACGGGTACAAGCAACTGAAGTCCATTTGCACCCAACTAACGTGGAACAGCATCCATACAAAAGGAACAAGTTCACTTCTCTTCCACTGTCCTCCAGTCTGAGCCTGAAATTTGTTCTAGAAATTTCCAGAGCAGAGTTTTGGGGTTTTGTTGCACAAACAGAGTCCTGTTTGCACAGCGTTGGGCCTTCCCTGACCGATGGCATTTCCATTCATTTCTTTTTTTAAGTCAAACTGCATCTCTCTGTCTGTGTCTACATACATGCAGGAGACACAGTGGGCCAGTTTGTGCAACACAACTACACACTACGGGTTAAACAAGCGTGCCGGTTGCCAGTATACATATCACAGGCCTGTCCAGGGTTTCTCATGGCCATGTTCCCATCGGAACAACACAGCAGGGGTTGTGTGAGAGTTAAATCACCTTCACAGAAATTAAAAACAGATGGTATTAATTAACCCATAGCAGGCTGCTTTGTGCTGCAAACCAGGTCGGTGCCTGTGAGTGCGATATCAGAAAGAAGGTACTAAACTAGCAAGTTAATACTTTGCACGAGTCAAATACTGTCCTGTGCTCCCAAGTCCCCATTGTGTGAAACAGCTGGGACCGAGGTAAGATTTTCAAGCAGTTGAACATGTCATCAGCAAAAACCGATACCGGTCCACTTAGTTTTCGCCGTGACCTTCGAATGCCAGCAGAAACCTTCCTATGCACGAATCTTCCTTTTCCAGCGGGTACCTCCCGTGAAACTGGCAGTACGGTTTTACTTCTTTCCCTTCACAGAAGGAAGAGGGTCTGATTGACTTACGAGAATACGTGACCGCTTTCTCAGTCGTGTGCAGGCCATCCCAGACTTTGCAAACAATACAGCTGGCATTTCAGGCAAGTACCAGCTTTTACTTAAGTTTTATTAACACCTATTTAAAAACAATACTGCATTTGCAAAGAGGGTCAGATGTATTCCTAATCAGATGACACAGCTTCCTCCTCTCTCGGGCCATTAATTTGAAGTTGTGTCTGACTTGGGAGCTGCCCGAAGATGCACACTCATGAATAGGCATGCTCGCCTTCATGTTATTTTCATATCAGCAACAGCACCGAGAACCGGGCTGCTACAGAAACTGCTGTTTTGCAAGTGAATGGGGAAGTAAGGACCAGTTCACTGGAGTAACAAGAGGGGACTTGGTTTTGTGAACAAGGCAATGCCAAGGCACTGCTGCGTGGCAGTTGTATTTCATTTCACTGATACTTTATTCTGGGAGTAACAGCGGCCAAACAGTTATCAAAATGAAAGAATCAAGCTCATGGTAACTCAGACACAACATTCTCCAGTGACGTTGGTTCACACCTTCGGCAGAGAGTAATTAAGCACTCAGGGTCGAAGGGCATCAGTGAAAGCTTTGTGTACCTCTTAAAAATTTAGATGTACAGGGATCAGAGTATCGGCAGAACTACTTCTGTCTGGATCCTAAAATGGGGGGAGGCTTATTTGTTTCGGTTAGATGCTCTCTCCATGCAGTCAAGTTTATTTCATTTATTGGAAAATATTCATAACCTGTCATCAGAACCCCAAATTCCCTGAGAATAATATAAAACACATCACTGGTGTTAAAGTGTCACAGCAAAACAGCCCAATCCCAAAAGGATGAAAAAAGAGGCAATAAAGCAAGCACTCAAGGGCATATTAAATTAGCAGCATCATACGCTCCCTACTCGCTTAGTTTTGGCACGCAACCTGAGGAGCGTTTCATCAGATTATAACCCCTTGGAATTTAGGTAACCAGTGGAAACTTCTGCCGCTGGTGCTGCTAAGTAAGTCTTTCTCAGCACTCGTCGGGAGATGGCTGTATTAACTCGCAATGTGATACATCTTTGTATTGCTATGCAGTGTTGTGCGGGTTCTTGTTTTTCATTTCCTTGACCATGCCTGGCAGCAGAAAGACAAATTATAAGTTGTATCAATACATCACTACTTCACCATCAAAAGGTATGGGGTGATCCGCAGACACTTTAAATTCTATAAGGAAAAGAAATGTGATTTAAGCGTCAGAACCGCCTCTGTCAGTTTTTTGTTTTATTATGGGGAAAACTTGATACTGGTTCTTGGAACAGGAGAGGCTGTGTGCCATGGGAAGGCTAAGACAGAAACCACAAAAATGTTTGCTTAAGTCCTATACTTTGTAGTAAAGCTAGTTTCACTTTCGTGCTTTGCTGGAACAGGAGATCCTATGCCTACATATTTGTTTACAGATGTATCAGTCGGAATCTGGCACTCTAACAGAAGAAGATTTAGCTTGCATTCTAAAGACCGCCATGGGTGTTTCAGATCTTAACGTCTCGAACCTTTTCAGAGCTATAGATGACAAGGAAAGAGGAAGAATTTCCTATGGTAAGACTGTGTAATGATTCTGAAAATCCATAGAGAAAGAACTTGGGGATCAGGCAGATGCAGAGAATCTGGACTTCCTGGGACTCTGTAGTTCATGCTGCGTGTTCTTAGCCATTGGCTTCATTCACCCATCACACCAACCCACGGCGGCAAGACGCCACCATGGGTTATTGTTCTGTGAATCTGGTGTGTCCAACAGGCGATCCGCTTCACTGCAGGTTGTTGGCAGCCTCCCTCCCTTCGCCGCCCCTCAGGCCTCTCACAGCCGCAACTGCGAGAACTTTTAGCTTGCCACAGCCGTGTGTTCCAGTGGGGCAGGTTGTAGGATTGTGATCTGTTCTTTGACGGTCATTTCTGCCCCCTGCTTTTTGACAGCCAGCGACAGCCTCTTCCAAGTGCCCCAGCGGCATATTGAAAGGGCTGTCAGCGCTTGGTGAACTTTTTTTTAAAAATGGACTCGTAACATGCACAGGTATTGCAGTTGTTTTTAATTGCCATTGTTTTAGCCACACCTGCACAACAGCGGCTGTGTGCATTACTCTGACACCAGAAATGGGGAGCCGTGCTTGGACAAGGTCAAAGGGCAGCCAGTGGCAACCCAGGTTATGGATCCAAAGAGCTTTCCAGTAGGATTTGGCTCCTCTTGAGAGCTGCCAGAAGGTCGGCCGTCAAGGGAACACCAAGGTGCAAGGGATCTGTGTAGACTCTGGTGGTTCAAAAACGTGCTAAACACCTCCCACCCCTTTTCAAGGGAGCATCGCGAAACCTAAAGCGAATGGAGAGCCTTATGTCGCAAAATGGTCCCATCCCTACCCAAAAGTGAGTGGTTTCATCCAGCCTTGGAAAACACCAAGCTCTGCAAAAGTTTAAAGAAATCCTAAAAGGGACTGGGGGGGATCCAGAAGGTCCCATTGTGGAATGAACATGCTTGATAACAAAATAAAGGGGGAAATGCTGTGGAATTGGCTGATGAAGTGAAAGGAACGGCCGGGATAGCTTTTGAGACTTCGGGACTGCTGATCAGCTGAAAGGCAGCGCTAGCCGAGAGAAAAAGCAAGGGGGGCGGAGGAGGTGGGGACGCGACCCAGAGTTTCTCTTATTTCAGTGTCTGCTGCAACAGGCAGGGCCAAAAGTACACTGGATGCACATCTTTTTGGAAAAAATCCTGGAAGATTGAAACAGATGGGGAAAGAATGCAGCTTTTTTCAAAACAACATAGCTCTCTGAGACAGTGACCTGAGAGTGTGGCCTGGGGGGCTGTGGAATTCCCAGCTCCAAGACTGGAGACAGAGGTCGAACTCCAGCCTTCCTCCACTCCCACCCAGTCAAGTGTGGAAGCACCTGCTGCCCCCCAAGAGTATTGATTGATTGATTGATTTATATCCTGCCTTTTTCCTACAAAGGGCTCAAGGCAGCTTGCATCATTCTCCTCCTCCATCTTATCCCCACAACAACAGCAACCCTGTGAGGTAGGTTGGGCTGAGAGTCTGTGACTGGCCCAAAGTCCCCCAGCTGGCTCCATGGCTCAGCGGGGACTCGAACCCAGATCGCCTGAGTCCCAGTCCCATGCTCTTAACCACTACACCACACTGTCTCTCCAGTGTGGTGTAGGAAAGATTAGGAAAGCAACCTTAAAGGGGGCCTTCAGTTTTGTCTTTTCTTGCCTCCAGTTGCTTTGAATAAAATTAATGGGATGCTTGGGAAGATCAAAGGCAGGAGGAGAGGGAGGCCAACAGTGAGGTGGAGCGAATCCATATAGGACTCCGGAGTTCACGAGAGCTGAGCAGGGTTGCCAAGACGGGACAGTTGGAGCACATCCACTCACCATAAGTCAGAGACTGCTTGAAAGCACATCACAACCACAAACCAGTGATGACTAAAGGTCCATTGATTTCATTGGGTCTTCTGTAAGCACGCCTCAGCCCGACTCCGGCCCATCCTACACAGCCAGTTCATCGTTCAGGAGACTTATGCAACTGTACCCAAAACAGGAAACTGCAAATACCCTTCAGACATAAATGTTCTTTTATCCGTCCCTAGATGATCTCCACAGATTCGCTGAAGCACATCCAGACTTTGCTGAGGAGTATTTGTATCCTGACCAAATGGAAACTCTCGCTCCCAACGGCTTCTGTACAGACTTCAGTCCAGAAATCAGTGAAGACAGGAACAATTGCCTACAGAAGAAGCTGGACTAATAGCAACCATTCTGCCGTCCCCTGGTGAGGAAGGAATGTCCTGACATGGCCTCTGGGTGACCACAGAGCTATAAAACCGGAAAGGTGTGAGGGCTGTGAGAGGAGTCGTGTGTTGGCGCGTGTGTAGACCTGAGAGAAAGAGTGTGTGAGAAGATCTCGCTGCATGAATGACCATCTCCAGGCTTCGTTCTGGGAAAGCCTTGTTTTCCCATCAGCCTCTTGGAAAATTTCGAATGTGAATGAACTTTCTTTTGTGTACTTATAAAGAAGATGCTTGCCTATTTATATCCCATTGTTTAGTTTCATGTACAAAGGTGTCCTACAAGTGTGCATGTGTAAAAAAAAATACTGTAGCTCCTTATGGTGTCAAGTGGACTTTTAGTGTTATCCCGATTTAGGGAATTTTTGAGGGATTAAGTTCTGATTTCCTTTTGCACAGGAAGATGGGTCTGTTCAGTACTGGCCCTTGTCCTCAGTGTTCTGAGCAAAACATGCTCAATTTGGCCCTCTTGTTTCCACTTCAGTGAATAGATAATGAAAAATATGCAAAAAACCCCATTTAAACTAAGAAATGGTTTTGCTTATTTTTCCTTGCAACGTTACCTTTTTGTCTTTCAGTCTATGGTAACATCAAAAAAGGGAAGGAGAATTATTCTTCCCAAGATTGTGTGCATTCTGTAAGCCAAATTCTATAATTAGGAAAAGTTGGATTCGAAAGTCTGTTTAAACCATACAAACTCGTACACAAAAGCTCCACATTCTGCATAGTCCCGCTTTTGTTGAACATGGACAAGGGCAAAACAAACCAACCAAGCCACTCTGCACCTGAAAACTGGTCACTTGGATTGCTATCCCCTGTCCCCAAAATAGCCCCTTGGATTTTATTGCCCATGTGCTTTTGAGCTTACCTTCACCATCTTATCATGGAGAAATAGGCATTTTTAAAAACGAAGGTTCACTTTCTCAGGATGATGAATTGTGTGCTAAAATCTAACTCGTGAACTCAAAGATCCCAGAAAGCACACAGCCTTGGATATTCCCTGGTCTTTTCTGTTATACTTCAAGTTGGAGAGGATTATTGAACAAGACGTATTTTAAAACCAGCCTCAGCAGAGATGGCTTTTTTGCACAGAAGTAGACTGAGCAGGCATAAAATAAACGTTTGCTAACATCCGCACTCCCTCCAAACAGCCCCAAAGGTCCCAGGTTGTAGCAGTACGGACTTTCAGAAAGAACTCCCAACCATCTCCAGCCGTTCTCCGCCACCCTCTGCGTTGGTCACTGCTTTTCACTGCAAGACACTGGTCGGGTTCGCACAGATCGCTAAGCCAGGATTTGGCATTCAGTGTGCTTGTTCCAGTGAACCCAAGCAGAGCCTCTGGGCTTGCACACCTCTCCCACTGTCCAATATGACCTCGCATTTTACTCTGGAAATTGCACTGTGTCATCAAATGGCTATTCTGCCTTTCCTCAGTGCTTTTGGTCACTCACAAAATCCAGGGTTTGTTTCTGAAAGGAGCAACACAGGAGCGTAGATTTCCTCCTCGTGTCCTCAAAGCCACTCTTCATTTTTCAGAAATGTCATTGTGAAAATTCCAGCGATATTTCAGGATGCTGAGCCCTCAGGGCACACCTCTTAATTTCATCACAACTTTCCAGTAGACGCCACTTAAGAGTAGAGTTTATAAAACTTTTTTTTTTTTATTGTGCTAGCATAAAGAAGAATTTTAGTAGAAATTTATGACAGACTTAAGGTGCAACCCTATACAAGCTTGGGCAGAAAAAGGCCTACTGCTCTTTGGGCTTTTTTCTGTCCAAATTTGCATAGGATGGCACTCTTAAGCCATTAATGCACTGTTAAAAGGTGTGTGTTTACATGCACGGTTACACCTAGAGTTATCTCTATGTCTGTGTTAATGCCTACAAATAGGAGTAGGAGTAAAATGGACATACCAAACCAGCTGTACTCCCACTCAAGTGTGGAAAGTTTATGGCAAAAGCTTACAGGGGAAGAGTGATTTAGGATACTTCCAAATTAAGTTTCTACTGTTCTGCCTCCTTCACAAAATCTTATTGCATGAGGATGGGGTTCAGAGATCATCTCTAATTTCTAACCCTCCCAGGTTTTCCCATCACAGCTTCCATCTTTTTTTCCCTTACTAGGAAATGATTTATGGAAAAAAAGACAGCATAGCTGTAACCCTTTTAACTGGGAGCACCAGGAATTCTCCTTCGGCAATCCCCTTCACCCCCTCCTCTGCCTGTGTGTCTTCCATTTCTTTTAGACCCTGTGATTCCCCTTGGGGCCATTCTCCTCTAGTGGTTCCAAAGCAGACACTCTCCCGGGGGTGACTACCCCTAATGCGTGTCTCACCTCAAAGCTCAGTACCATGAGGACTAGAAACATTCTTTTCTTATTGTTTTTATGATGAACTTCAACTGAAAGATAGATCAGGCCGCTGGTTTATTTACATGCCTGCTCTGAGCAGAAACTAACGGTGGAACCCAATTAGCTCTACACCCCCCATTAGTTAGTCTTTGCTGACAACACATTTCCGGCTTCCCACGTCCGCTTGGATCCCCTCATATCTGCTTTGGAGCAGTTTTTGGGAAGTTTTGAAGGAGGGGAGAAGGGAAGAGAGTTATTTTCACACCACCCTGCTTGTAGGAATTGGCTTCCACTCTAAGATATCCTGTACATTGCATGCTTTCTCTCTCTCTGTAAAGGCTCCCCCGAAACATGCATTCGTGCACGTAGTCCTGTTGAAGTAGGTGGGGTGATGGTATTCACAACTGGGACCAAAGAACCAAGAACATTTTTTGTTAAAAAGTGTTGTTATGATCACTACAGTCCTTCTACTGTCAGTGGGAGCAGCTTTTTATACATTTCAACTTGTTTGTGGGATAATGACTATATTATAGAGTCCTACTTTATCACAGCATTTTTATACCTCTCATGATCATTTAAAATAATTTTATTGTAGGGTTTTTCCATAGCTTCCGAAAGCATATAGGCTTTTATATACAATAACAGGATTGGAACTGTTGTGCTATCAAATTCACTGGTTTGCTGTTGATTCTGTTTTGAAGAATTGCCGCGTCTCTTCGGTATTTAGGTTTTGCAAGGCATGTGGAGAAATAAGTGCCGTAAAAAAAGAAAACAAAAATTTGAAAACAAACAAACAACACACGTACCCCAGAAATCCCCTGTAATGCTCATCATGGGATTCTCACAGGTGAATTCCATGCAAAATCCCAATTGTGTAAAGTATCTCATCTTTTAAAATCATTTGGCCAAGATGGGATTAGAAAACGGCAGGGGAAGGCCGTTCCAAGGAAGCTTCCTCGCTCCGGCATAATGCTTATCCTCCCACCTGACCCAATTTGCCAAATTTAGACATACAGTAAGCTTCAAGATCGCAAGGATAACAATTTGCATAGATTAATCCTAGCATGAGTGCAGCTAATGCGAACTGATGCTATTTAGACGTGTGGTTCCTCACCCCACTGCAGGCACATAAAACTCAGTGGGCGGTTTTAGTCACAGGAAAGTTGCTGAGCCTAAAGCAGAAGGCTGCCCCTTCCATTTCTGGTTTTGGCGCCAACCGTCACAACCGTGGAGAGCATCACTTATTCCCAATCCTGTATCCAAGAGCGAATTCATTTGCGAACCTCTGGTCTGTATATATCCAAAAGGGCACCCATCCATGCACACGGGGGAATCCACAGGTCCTGGACTGAAGCACAGGGCGAGTGGGGACAGAAAACCAGAGGGGAGCAATGGTGTGTCTTGCAACTGGACGTGTGTGGCTGGCCCTTTGGATTGGACCCCTTGACCCCACAGCGTTCTGTTGCAGGGCCCACTAACACTTGAATTTGGCAAAGCTGCTACTGGTGCTTCTTCTCCCAAGGAACCGTGTTGAGAACCACTCCCTCTATAAAAGGCTCTACAGTGAAATGAGAAAGACCTCCATCTTCTGCTTCGGAGTCCATTGTCCCCATCTCCTGGTTCATTTGCCGTGTTAGCCTGGTGGGGCTAGGCGAATCCTTAATTTCTAAAAACCGTTAATGAGTCAGAAGGGTCCAGCAGAAGGTGTTGTGTGGGAGAGCTTTGAGAAAGGAACCCCCAGTAAAGAGGCATATGAGGTTGAGCTAAACATTCAGTGGATTTCTTTTAGAGACTCGAGAGAGGCAGGTTATAGTAGGAAAAGTAACTGGACAGAGCAGGGCCATGAAGGAAACATGCGAGATGGGAACTTACTCTGGTTTCTTTGCTTCCTCAGTGACCCTTAGGGGGAAAAGGGCCACCTTCAGCCAGTCAGGGCTACATCCTCTTTCGCCTGCCCTCCAATTGCTATGAAAGAAGACAGGGTCTCCCTTCCGGCAAATGTTTTCAAAGGCCAGTCATCCAAGCCTACCCGATCACTTTGATACAGTAATTAACCACTTCTCTTTTCATTTCTCCAGCTTTCCTGCTGGTTTGCTTCCATTCTTCAGTAATCCAGTGGTTATGGTGTTGCACTTTAAAAACGAACGCATCAAGGTTTAAGCTTGCCTGTGAGCCACACAGTTCTGACCGAAAAGGCCTGTGAGCATCATCACTAGCGGGAGACATTCTTCTGATTACCTCTTTTATTATGCCTGAGTTTTAGAAACAGCTTTGAAGACTCGCTGCCTGATACACTTTGGCTCAGTTTGATAAATTTGGCTCGAAATACTTCATGCCGAGTCTCATAGTTGTATAAGAAGGCTTGGTTCTCAGGGCACATTGAGTATCTGTCTCCTTACATCTGTCTCACTATATGGCTCCACCCATCCATCACATGTTTATTTCTGGAATCCGTCTGCTGACTAGGGATGATTCCTCTATGTCTCCTGCAGTTAACCTAGCCTTGCAGACAGAGCTGGAAAGTTAGTAGCCCACAGAATTGCTCGTCACATAAACCTGTGCTAGTCATCCATGGACTAAAAATAAACATTTTAGTTTCTTTCTTTCCTGAAATTAACTCTTTAACAACTATTGACATGATGGGGCTATGAAAAACTCTGCCCCCTCATCTCTTGGATTTCAGTGTCTCTGGAAACTTGCAAATGACCGTGAGCAGCAAATGCTGGTAGTCTTGTCCTGGTTGCTCTGTACTGTGAATTAAACCTTAACCGGACTCTCAGAATGACAGAATTTAAGAACAGAGCATAGTACGGCCCTTAGAACCAAATCCCTTTGGTTTGTTGGCTTTAAAACCAAACCTTTTACCTTGGATTAGGTAATCATAATGGGCAGAGTTCTGTCCTGTTTGAAGAGCTGGCATTGTTCAAGAAGGTACTTGTTCACCAGGAGATGGCACTTGTACATTATAATCCCACCACTGGGGCACCCTTCATGGCTACCACTGGCCGCGATGGCCAGCTCCAGAAGAAAAGGAGATCTGCATTTGCAGCATCCAGAAGCGAGCTGTGAGATTTGGCCACCAAGTCAGTTGTTAAATTGGCCTTAGATGCTCGTAAGAATTGTTGTGGCCTTCTGTGTCACTACACAGCCCTTCCTGCATACGGAAGACTTTGGCAGTAAGTTAAAGCTTGGATATCTCTAAAGAGTTTGCATTCTCAAGAAAATCAAGCTAACAGCTAACACACACATAAGCTCCCAAAGCTACCTTCCTTTCTCAGAGTAATTTCTCTTTAGTTTTATTACATCCGTTACTAACGCCAATGCTTCTAGGGCCTGCCATTCCTTCAAGGGAGAGCTCTGACATCAAAACAAAGACCTGTCCAGGATGGCATAACATTCTGAGAAGTTTCTTGAGAGACAAAATAATCACAGGTCTTCTGACAAAGAGACAAATTACTGAAATGATGTTTGTATTTGGTCTGAAACAGCTTGGTGTTTCTATATAGTGATACAAAAGGTATCAGAGATACCGTTATAATAAGGTATAATAGCACATCTTACTGTTATTTCATGAAACTGCATTACTTTACATCACAAAATATACATCAGAATTGATTTCAGATTCCAGTATGTGTTTCTTCCCTCTTCAAGCCTTTCGGCTAAGAACATTAGCAAAACAATTGAAGTAAACAAGAGGAAGAAAGATGATCTTGCCAGACAGAAGGATGGACAGGGCAATTCTAGGCCCCTAAACAGCATCGGAGGGGCTACAGGATATTATGAATTCCCCAGTCTGAAGTTGGAGACCGCGCTCCACTCTTGGCATGGGGAATCAGAGTTTTTATCTCCCGCCCCTTGCAACCGGCATAAAAGGAAGCACACCGTCTGTGTCTGTGGTCAGGAAAATGGAGTGTTTTGGCAGGTAGGCATGTGAGAAGACTCAAGAAGCCTTTCCAGGCTCATTCCCTCGTCCTCCAAAATACTCCACCAAAATGGGCAAAAAAGCCTGTCTGGCCAAAAATGGAGATTGTGTCTGCTGCTCTTCCCACTCTGCAAAGGGAAACCTCCAAGATCCGCAGCTCATATCCCTTAAAATAGGAATGCGCTCTAAATCTTTCAGTGCTCCTGTCTTCCTGCTGCTTCTTTTGATGCCTTCTGTTTAAGACTGCGAGCATCCAGATAAAGTGCCGCCGTGGCAGTTCACAGCAGCAAATGTTACAATCTCAGGGTACGATGGCCTAATCCTAAAAGTCCAACGCCAGGCTAGGATGACGTTCAGAATATGAACTGGACTTGGGCTATTTGATTTTGGGGCTGAACTGTCCATTGTTGGCATTGGTTTCTCTGATATTTTCTCGTCCTTGCCATACACATTGCAGAGAATGAATTCAAAGTCAACTCTTCGGGAAATGAAGACATCGGCTCTCCCCTTTTTATGACAAACAAAGCAAGTTAAAAACTCAAAGGAAAGTCTTATAGCACCCTGTCCATACGCTACAAATCTTTCATTTATCACTTTGTTTACATTTCTTCTTGCACTTGTCGACATCGGAAGTTACTTTCTCTTCAGGGACCTACGGTCTTGATGTGCATTATTACTTCTGCTGCCCGAATTACCATTCGTACTTGATCTTGCCATGCGAGCCATCGTCTCCATGAGAAACGATAACATAACATGTCATATTAATTCACACTCCCATGGGACCGCTCATGCAACCCTCCCAACAGATCCTCTTGAAAATACTTTGCAAGATAGAATATTTCCAAGGAAATACTATGGTACGTGCGTCAAGGGTTTTGCTAACTAAGCCCTCCTTCCCACCACACTGCAGAAACGGAGGCATTTTAACACGGCATTCCCAGAGTTTCTCAACACTGTTACAGCTAACACAGTAATGTTCCAGGGGGCTGAGGGCCAGGTCTCTAATCATCCACTCCTGAGCAAAACTGTGACTATCACTAGTGCTTTTGATGTCAACAGGATACAATGACTTCTGGACTCTCTCGAATATTTGACTCTAACGCCCCACTGGAGCAAGAGGCCCAAGAGTGAGTTAATCCTGGAACCCACCATTACAGTTTGTAAGGCAGATGTAGGAACGGTTCTCTGGAAATCGCTTTCCCATACTTAAGTTTTTTATTCCACACCTTGCAGCTAGCTCCTTTGTAGTAGGCATGTATTTTCAATGTTACTGTTGCTGGAAATAAAATATGGGGCTAATATTTTCTTTGTTTCTAAGCACATAAAAGTTCAGGAAGTCAAGTCTTCTTTAGAGCTGGCCAGAATCCAATTCACCGCTAATTTGTTCCTTATACATTCAGTGGGGCTTTGGACTTGTTTTTAAAATGGTGGTGTTTGCCTACCCCATGCTATCATGCAAATTTTCTTTCAAAATTTAGAAGTGTTTGAGAATTATGCACAAGTTTCCTCTTGTGCATAACGAGGAAAAATAAATTTTATAGGAAATGCTTCTGTCCTGGAATGCATTTAAAATAGCTCTTTGGAACCCAGCCCTTATTTCCTATTTCTAAATGCAACTAAGATAGAAAAAAGACCAAAATTTTCCTGCTGACAATATTCCAGAATCAGAAGATATCCGGATTTACAAGTTATTTAAAGTCTTTAACTTGTAAAAGGGAACCAAAATGCTTATTTTAACACATATCAAATCTGTGAAATAACTATTCCTGAAGATAAAATAACTAAAGTAACTAAAAATCTTGAATGCTTTTTAATGTCTCTATTTTTCCACATATCTTGCCTCATACTGTGAAAATCAATCTGGATACTTCTTAGAGAGCAGTTGTATAATAACCCAGCAATATGCTTAATTTTCCTAATACAAAAAAAAGGAAAACAAAATATTCTTACAGAGCTGGGATTTCACAAGCAAGCAGATTGTAGTAGTTAGTGAAATGTTTTTGTGTTCTGTTTACATTAAGAGTACCTTTTTCTATGGTTACCTTTAGGGGAGTAAAGGCCTCTTAAAGTGATAATTGTTATACATTAGAACTTTAATATCCGAGTAACTCTTCTTAAACAAGTTCTGAAGTTTATAGTTTAAGGATCAAGGAACATGTGTGGTCTTCACATCTTCTAGCTTTGTATGAAGTACTTTATAATTTGTAAAGTTACAGCGGTTTACTGAAACTTCCTCCAAGATTGCTGCAGGACTGTTTTCTATATCTTTTTCTAACTGTTGATAGCTCCAAAAGCATTATAGGCAGATGTTTATTTTCAAGGGGGCAGCAAAACATTGGACCATTAATTTAAAATATTCTATGCCTTTAAAATTATGACAAGAAGATCAAAATTGCGGCTTCTTTATATATATTGTCTAGCATTACTACATTTCTAGGCTTTTAAAAATAAATTTGACGTGAAATCACTGCTCTTTGACTTAAACAGTCACTTTAGAGACTGCTTTGCTACGACTGAACCCAATGAGAATCACTGCCTAAAGACAGAATATTTCTGCAAGCCTTTGCCCACTTACCTAGGGGTAAGCCCCATTGAACTCAATGAAACTTACCTCTGAGTAATATATAGGATCATGCTATAAATCTCTGCTTGGACCAATAGCCTTGCGGATACGACAATACTTCTTTCCTCACTGTGCCACCCAAGGAGGGAATTAACGGGTCAGACTTTACCCGTGCTAAACATTCCATGACAATCAGTGCTCCTGAATCAAGTCCTTCTGTAAAGAGGAAAAAAACTTGGGACAGTTTTTCAATGCTGTATCTTTGCATTCTGTTACACATGATATATTGTACTGATTAAGCTTAAGGATTCTGGAATCACCGTTTCTGATTTTCCACAGGGTTTCTCTTGTGTAAATGTACATAGGTTTTTGTTTTGTTGTTGTTTTTTCATTATAAAAGAACTAATGTTAACTATAATCCAAGCAGGTGCATCCATCAGGTAGAACATGGACCTGAAGCTGAGCCCCGGACATGCTACACAGGCAAATAAGTATATTGGATGCTCTGATAGCATGTTGGCATTCTACTCCCCTTCCAAAAGTGCTGGTTATAGTTCAGTGCTATTTCATTGTCTTTACTGAAATAATCTTTCAAAGAATGTTACCTTTTTGTACATCGTCTCAAGTTTATACAGTCTGACTGTATCTGGTATCAGTACTATCCACTAATTTCCTAATGGAAATACCTCACTTTGAGCAATCTCTTTTGTAATTGTCAGGTGAGTGAAATTCTTGTCTGTTACTGATTGTAAAGTGCTATGAACTGAACCAAGCCAAGGAACAAAAGAACAATCGGATTTATGGTTTACCATTACAAGACATGCTGATTTCCTTAAAATAAATCTGGTGTTTGTTTATAAAAATTATTAAAGTGTTTGCTCTTGTGATTTTAATTATGTACTATGGAATCACTGCTCATTTTGCCCGGTTGGGTGTATTTTAATTTGACTGGCTTACTGTAAACTGTATTTTCAGTGAGGAAGGAAATGAAGAGAAGCACGTGTAAGGGCAAGGGCTTTAGCTTTTCATTAAAACACACACACTGTGACATTGGCGTCTTGAAAAAGACCTGTGACAATATAGATAGATTCTAATCCTTTGAGCCGTTAATGATAGAAGGAGCAAAGGACTTTTAACAACACCTTGAAAGGCAGTGTTTATGACCTCCGTTAACACAGTTTGTTGACCGGTGTTCTTTATTTTTATTTATTGATTTAAAACTTTTGTATACTGTCCCATCACTGACATCTCGGGACGGTTCACAATAACAGCAATGAAATAAGAGAAAGAAATAAAAGTAGCACAGCATCCAATAATAAATATAAAAACCACAAATTAAGACAATTAGCAATTAAAATAGTGGGAAAATAAAAAGGGTTTCACCTGGCGCTGAAAGGAAAGAAGTGTTGGTGCCAGGCGAACCTCTCTGGGGAGCGTGTTCCACAGTCAAGGTGCCACCACAGAGAAGGCCCTCCTCTTGATCTCCTTCAAGGATGGCTCCCAGAGGAGGGCCTCTGCCTCAGATCTCAAGGGGAGGGAGGGCACATAGGGGAGAAGGCACTCCTTCAGGTATCCAGGACCCAAGCTGTTTAGGGCCTTTTGTGTCATTACCAACAGCTTAAATTGGGCCCGGACTTCAATTGGTAGCCAGTGTAAGCGCTAGAGGACCGGCATTATGTGTGAATGCCTGCCAGTCCCCATTAATATCCTGGCAGCTATGGTACCATGCTATCTGATAGGCTGTCAAGATTGGGTGTGGGATGCATCGCTTGGTGTTGGCTCCACTCCTATATGGATGGCTGCTTCCAAAAGGTATTACTTCGAAATACTTGTCCTCCTTCATAGAACAAAATCTCTAAGGGTTCGATCCAATCCACATGGCCATAATTCTGCAAAAGTGGAGGGATGTGGACATCCTCCCATCCTTCAGTACACATTGCTGATTGTGGCGCATCCCAGAGCAGCAGAGGAAGTGCCAAACACCAGGCTGCCTTGGATCTTGGCAGTACCTGGCACCTGTCTCCTCCACTCGCTTCCCCCAAGCCCTCTCTTTGCTCTAAGTGCAGAAATGCGGCCAAGAGGTTAGAGCACTTTTCCAACCTCACACCTCACAGGATTTTTGAAAAAACCTGCAGCCCTCTAGATGTTTTCTCGTGGCTTTAGAGTTCTGCAGCATGCAATACAATTTATTACGCATCCCGTTGAGCATCACAAGCTGGGTTCTATTCTTTCTCTCATGCTGTTTAACATGAAAACACTGGTAAAGAATATACAAACATGTGGTCAGAAGAGACACCGTTATCTGGACAGAATCATAGAATAGTTGCTCAGTGCAGGACTCCGAGTTAAACCTTCAATGGCTATCCAGTTGCATCTTGAGTGTTGCCAGTGTGGGAGACCCCACAACCTCCCTAGGTAACTGGTTGGGTTGTTGTACCTCCCAAAAAGTCAGGAAGTTCTTCCCAATATTCAGTCAGAACCTGCTTCCTGTAACTTGAGCCCGTTATTCCGTGTCCTGCGCTCTGGGATAACTGAGGGGAGATCCTGGCCTCCCCCTTTGTGATAACCTTTCAAGTACTTGGAGAGTGCCATCATTATTTTATGTATTTATTAAAAACTTTTGTATGCCGTCCTTTATATAAATATCTCAGGACGGCTTACAACAAAGCCATCATATTTCCTCCCCTCGGTCTTCTCAAGGCTAAGCATGCCCAGCTCTTCTGATCTTTCCTCAGAGGGCCTCGTTTCCAGTCCCTGGATCATCCCTGCGGCCCTCCTCTGAACCTTTTCCAGCCTGTCTGAATCTTTCTTAAACTGGGGTGCCCAGAACTGGAGACAGGACTCCAGACGGGGCCCAAGCACTGCTGAACAGAGGTGAACCAGTCTGGAAGTGATACGTCTATAAATGCAGCCTAACACTACACCTCCCCTTTCTGCCATGGATGACACCCAGCTTCCCATCTGGAGCTGGTGTGCTTGGGCATGGGGATGAACTGATGTCGCTAAATAAACTAAAACTCAACCCAAACAGGAAGACCGTATGATTGGTTGCTTCCCACATGGGCAAATGGTTTGAAGTGCCTTTTCACAGCCACAGTTGATGGGCAAGCTGTGGCCTTACCTGGACAACTGAAGCACTTTTAGCCACGCTGCTTTTCAGACAAGCGCATTGTGTTGCGTATGGTGCAGCCTCTTAGAATTTAGAAATGGTTGTTGGTCAAAAATAGGGCTGCAGAAGGACCGAACTGGGTAACTTGATTCCATCCCACCTGGCCATTGTCAGTTTGTTTCCAAGCCTAAAGAGTTAGTTCTAATCTCTGAAGCCCCAGATCAACCTGTTTCTGGCCAATTTGTATACCTATCCTGAAACTCACAGACTTCCTCAAATCTCCCTGCTGAATGAAGCATGTGACTGCTATGAAGAGGACCTTTCGGCGGCAGCAGAACCACCTTTTCAAAGAAAGTTATCTGGCACTACCCATGTGGTCCTTTGAACACCAGGCCTTTTAAAATTAATGTAATTTTTAAACACCTGTTTTTAAAACTGTTCTTAATGTAGGGGTGTTGCAAATCCAGTTGAAATTTAGATGCAACTAATAAATAAAACACGTACAATATTCATATTATATATGAATAAATGCATATTATAAAAATATATTAATTTGTTGCATGCTTTCGTCTCCGACCTACGGGTCACCCCCTATATGATAGATGACACACGCATATCTTAGAAGACATATCCATATATTCATAAATACAAAAGACGCATCCATGCATGCATGCATGCATACATTCGTATATACATAAGATCCGTGCGTATACAGGTATGCGCGTATTCATATACGCGACTATAGCTAACGAGCTCTACGCATAAGGAAGAACGCCCGGACGTCACGCGCCTCCCGGAAGAGCGGCGACACGCCCCCCGCCCCGCCCCCGCAGAGCCGGCACGGCGCTCTCGCGAGAGGCAGCGGGGCCCCTTCCGGCCCCGGCAGGACTCCGCTTCCCAGCGTGCCGCGCAGCGGTACAGCACCCGCTTCCGCCGCGGAGAGGGGCGCCGAGCAGCGGGGCGAGCGGCGGTTCGGCGGGCGCGGCGCGGCGCCGCGGGCGGCTGGCC
>NW_025335942.1:3613493-3640289 GCF_004798865.1 Varanus komodoensis | reverse complement strand
GCGGCCGGCGTGCCGGCGCGCGGGGGCGATGCTGCCGAGGCGCAGCTCGCTGACGGGGCTGGCGGTGGGGCTCTTCGCCGTCTACGTGGCGCACACCTGCTGGGTGATGTACGGCATCGTCCACACCCGGCCCTGCCTGGCGGCCGCGCGCGACACCGGCGGCGGCGGCGGCGGCAACGACGGCTGCATCCGGCCCTACCTGGCGCGGCGGCCCAAGCTGCAGGTGAGGCGCGTGCCCGCTGCGGGGCCGGCCCGCGGTGCTACGTGTGCACGGGCGGACACGTGCTTGCCCCCGCCTCCCCGGGGGGCGGGCAGCGGGACCCCGCCGGCAGGCCCTGCAGTGCCCCTCGGGGCTGAGCCTTCCCGCTGGGCGTGCGTGAGGAGGGGGCGTCCTGCAGTCCCCCCGGCCCTGGATCCGCCTTTGCAACCCTGCCTGGAGGCGGGGGGGGGGCCTGCCCGGGAAGCCCCCGTGCAGTGCGTGCACCTGGCTGTGTGCGCGGCCCTTGGAAGGGGCTGGGCGCCCCCCCCCCCCGAGAACCTGCGGGCTTCTTGCTGGCAGGTGGCCCGTGCCTGGCGGAAGGGGCCCTCCGCCACCGCCGGGCTGCCAGTGGCGGGGGGGGGGAGGCTGCAGGGGGTTGCAAAGCGGGGGTCCGCAAGTGGGGCCCCTTGACTTGCAGCCCGCCGCCCTGCAACCCCTCTGCAGCTGTCACACCCCATAAATTCCGCCGAGCAAAGTCCCAGGTCACGGAGAGCATGCATGCAGCCCTTGCTGCGGTGAGCGGCTGTGCACTTGCTCCTTGGCCCACGGGCCTCGGTGCCTCGCGGAAACCGGCCCCAGAGGGGATCCGTGGGCCCCTCCGCCATCTGATCCGGTGGCTTCCGTGAATGGAGGGAAGGGGGGCTTCCTCGGGCGGCGCTGCTGCTCGGGGTCCCGCTCACTGAATGGGAGCGCTTTGCAACTAACTCCCTGCATGTAGACGCTCTGCGACTTCTCATTTTCCCTGCTTGCTGAGGTCGTTTTTGTCTAAACAGGCCTCCTGTGGCTGACCAGCCACGGTTCATGCAGTAACTTGATTTTAGAGATTTTAATTCCCTGTTTTGATCCTTTTCCTTTTATTGTTCACTATTTGGTAATTTCACTGGATATATAAATACATAGATTTATGTACATAGAAATGCTCATGTGTAAAACAAATGATTTCTAAAGTATTATATAAATGTTAGCTATTATTATTGCATAATTGGCAACTGGCATTCCATTCTGTTGCCATTAATGGCTGGGTTCAGAAACTTTATTTTTCATTTTTTTTAAAATGGATAGAATTCTCTGGGTGCTTGCAGTATTTGCATATTCAAGGTTATAAGGTTTAAAGGGTATTATGAAGTTTGTGTGAGTGATCAAAATATAGTTACCAGTCCCTCATTAAGAGGTGGGAGAATTGACTATGTTGCCAATTAATACATTGATGGTCAGGCTTCTATATAGTGACATTGGCCCTGTGAGGAAATTCAGCCAGGGAGCAGAAAATTTGTTACCTTCCTGAAAACACACCTGTTCCTCCATAATTAAATTAATATGCTCACAATTAAATTAAAAATGCTCTTATATTTTACTGCTTCTGTGCAGATCATCCTCGCTACTGTTGCAACTGTTTTGTTTTTAAACTGTGTTTTAAATTGTTTCACTGCAGTTTAATATTTAGGTGGAGGGATTTTTCATATTCGGCAGCAGAGCAAAGTACACGTAGAGGAACACTTGGTCATCAGCCTCTCTGTCTGTAATGCCGCAGGCAGCAAGCAAAGAGAAAGTCAAACTAGTCCCAGAGACTGGGTTCCAGTCATCTTGATGGGGCACATGCTGAGCAGATAGATGGCTTTACTGAAAATAGAGGAGATAATTAGCCTTTCTTATCTCCTGTTTTGAGTTTGACCAGAGCGGGTGGGTAGGTGACCTGTCATCCAAGGTAAAGGGAGTCAGTGCCCTCGAAGCCGCAGGCTTCTTTTCAGTACCCACCAAGGTGACGTGGCAGCCACAAATCTCTGCGCAAGCATTAATACTTCCTTTTTGTTTCAGCTGAGTGTTTACACCACCACACGGTCAAACATAGGTACAGAGAATAATATTGATCTGGTTTTGAATGTGGAAAATTTTGATGTCGAGTCCAAATTTGAAAGGTAAGGTATTATTTATTTCTTTAGTTTATACCAAACAATCTTTATGTCCATCAAGCCTAAGTCTCATCTTTTAAGTAAGCTCCTTATTCTTGTGGCCAACTGAACCATGTGCTTAAATCTTTCGTAGTGAAATGACTGGGTCTTAAAAATGATTAAGAGCACGTTCCTGTGCATTTTTAGACAGAAAAAAGCCCTAGAACTCTTCCCAGGCAGCATGGGCAACTCTGGAAGTTGTAGGATTTATACCTCTCTGAACATCCCTGGTATTGCACCCTAACTTTGAGAAACTTTATCTTGTTTATAATTGTCATGAAAACCTTCAGACCATAATATTTTATTCTTTTATATATAAAACTTTCTTGTGCTTCCATCTACCCATAAGTGTAAAGTTGCTTACAAAACGGAAAAATAGTCTGACTTAAACCCTAATTTTAAGTACTTTTACTGGGAAGGAAGTCGGATTTATTGGGATTTGCTTCCAGATACATGTGCTTAGACTGCTTTTCAAAGTCCAACCATTTTAGTTTTCTGTGTTACCTTTGTGCATGGTGCAAAGGAAACTTTGGCTGGACTTGCTAGCAGGATCAGTCACTAATAAAACCTGCCCCCAACATGCCAAGAACTTGGGGAAGTGAAGGGGTTTCTCTTACAGATGATTTAAGCCGCATCCTGCTTTTGCCACCGCCTGCAGCATTCCAGGAGGAAGGGAAATAAACTACTACTGGCTTGCTGAACAAGCCATGGTGGGTGTGGGGTGAAGGAGAAAGTGGAAGGGGTGTCTCTCCCACCCCACTGGAGCCCTTGATTCTTTTCCTGCCCAAGCCCGACAGAAAGAGAAGGCCATAACGTCTCCTTTCTTCTCCACCCCACCCAATTTACATACATTGCGTACATACAGCGTTTTCTTTCCTTTGCCGTCGGTCTTTTGCAAGAGGCAGCAGCAACAGCAGGGCATGGGGAAGTATGATTTGATTTTTTTTTATTTATATCCTGCCTTTTTCCTACAAAGGGCCCAAGGCAGCTTACATCATTCTCCTCCTCCATCTTATCCCCACAACAACAACCCTGTGAGGTAGGTTGGGCTGAGAGTCTGTGACTGGCCCAAGGTCACCCAGTTGGCTCCATGGCTGAGCAGGGACTCGAACCCAGATTGCCTGAGTCCCAGTCCCATGCTCTTAACCACTACACCACACGGGGGACCACCTCTCCTTGCCTTCCATGGAAAGTGGTCCTCCCTGGACACTGTCTTCCCGGAGCAGAGCTTTGGCTGGCAAGGAGGGAGTCCTAGTGGCTGAAATTCCATCTTCTTTATGAATGATCTTTTCAAAGCAGATTATGCCTTTGTCAGAAGTGGCAGTTAACAGTGCCTGCACTTATGAAATTAGAATAAAACCAACAAATCCTTCACCTTGGAACCAGTCAGACTAAAGCCCAGGAGACAAGCAAGAATTCCACATTTGTTATTCCTGCCATCTAAAGTGTTCATTTCAGCGTTCATTTTAAAAGTTGCTCATTTAGTTTATTTATTGTAAGCCATCCTGAGACATTTGTAGGGGACAGGATAGAAAAGCTTTAAAAAATAAATAAATAAAACAATTCCTGGAGAAAATTATTTCATATTCCAGCCTGAAATAAAGCTTATATGACTGCTTTGCTTGGCTAAAATGAGGTGTAGACATTATTCATTTAATATGTTTTTATTTTTTAGAACAGTTAATGTATCTGTACCAAAGAAAACACGGAATAATGGGACATTATATGCCTACATCTTTCTGCATCATGCTGGAATTCTGCCTTGGCACGATGGAAAACAAGTACATATTGTTAGCCCTCTCACCACATACATGATACCTAAACCAGAAGAAATTAATCTTCTCACAGGAGAATCTATTACCCAGGTGAGATTGTTTTCTCGTCATTGGATTTCTGTTTTGCGGTTTTCCCAGTTAACAATGCTGCTTGTAAAAACAGTGTTGCTCTCGTGAGGGCTTCCCTCAACCCCCGCTAGTTGTCCATTTACCTGGTTTTATATCATCTTCTGGTAAACATGGTTTGAGCACAAACACGTCCACCCTGCCAGTTATCTGCCATTCAGTGCTCTTCTTTCCGGGCCACAAACAAAGTCAGTGCAAAGCAGGTAAATATCTTCTGCACAGAACCTGGAAATGTTATCTCAGGTTCGTCATACAAATGTGAAGCAGTGTCACATCCCTGAACTGCTGTTTGCATCTCTGTGCAACTTTGCAGAGCGACTGGCTCTTCATTTACCCTCTTCACAGTTTAGAAGCCTTCCCTCAGCCATGTCACTCTCCTGAAATCATGATGGGCGTTTTCTTTTTCAGATTAGATTGTAATGGTTGCACAATAAAAATGAGAGCACGGGCAATTAGGGGCTGTAAACAATCACGAGCAAATTGTAACATTGCTGCTTCAGCAACCATAAACCCAGTGCGTTGAAGCGGAATTCAAGCTTGCATTTTTACTCTTTTCTCCTTTTTTTTTTATTGAAAAGCAAATCGAAGCAGAGAAAAAGCAAACGTATGCCCTGGATGAACCTGTCTCGCATTGGAGATCCAGGTTGACTTTAAATGTTATGGTGGAAGACTTTGTCTTCGATGGATCCTCTCTCCCAGCCGATGTACACAGATACATGAAAATGTAAGTTAATATTGATACTTTTCGCTGTAAGCCCTACAGCTCACAAACAATACTTGAACGCTTGGGAACGAGCAGGCCTTTAATATCACGGCCAACAAGGCTGGCAGGGGTGGACAACACTTAGACTGGGAGCCACATATGCCCTTGCACCCTGTGCTGTTGAGCATAAGTGATGGGAGCAAAAGAAATCCGTAGCTTGGCATCCAAATCCAGTGGCAAACAACTGCAAAGGTGCGAAAGTGCTTCAGTTAGCTTGCTTCCAAGCGAAACGTGGCCCTTTGCATCTCTGTAGGGTTTTGCTGCCAAATAGCAGTGACTGTCTCAATCCTGAGAGCAAGATTGTGGGTCACAGGAGAGACAAGTTGCTGAAAGCTGAGCTCCAGACTGTCCGAAGCTGCCCACCTCGGCCTACAGCTAATACCCACATTAGCTGTCCGAACTAAGACACAATTAGTTGAATGCTGCCAGAGTGGCAGCACCTCAATTTTAATAGATTTCTTTTTAAGTAAATGACCCGGGGAAACCTCTTAGAATAGATTGGGGCTTTGAAACCAGCTGTACTACCAAGAGCCTAGCATTTCATTGCTCCTCTAGAAAGGTGGTGTGATTCTACAGAGTGTTCGATGGATTATTGGGCTTCAACCAGCAAGATACTTGCTCAGAAAACTATAGACGGAGGCAACGAAACCCCAAATGTTAAGGGAATATTACTGATAGAGCATGACAGTGTAATCTTATACAACTCATGTTCTATACATTAGCCTGTATCGTAATTTTTGGCTATGATGTCCTTTTCATCAGTGATGTAATCCATTACATTGCCATGTTCTGTAAGACATAATGCCCACTTTGCAGGCATCGTTGACAAGTTCCACTGACGTGGACTACGCCATTTTGGCCCTGTGCCATTTGCATAGTAATCATTGTTTGTCCGTGGAGTGAGTTTGGTGCCCTTGGCTATATTTCCGTATGTCAGTCTAATTTAACCTGTTGGGGATTTTTAAAGGCACTTTTCATGCTGATTTGCATTGCTTGATGGAAGGGAGGAGAAAAAAGTAATCAATGCAATAGTGATCGTATCAATTGATGCACCTTGTGTGAGTTCACTCACTACTCCGCTCTGCAGACCCTGCACCGTGCCTGCAAGAGGGACACTTTAGCAAAGAAATTAAAATGAAACAGCAACATCCCACACTGGAGCAGCTTGATGTCAAGCCCCATCGCTCGCTGATCGCCGTTCTTGCCTCTGGAGTTGACAGTCTGACGGCGGGTCACAAGCAAAGGCTGCCGATTGGCGGGGCGGCCATGTTTTGCTCAGAGAGTAGAGAGATTCGTTTGTCTGACACTTGGAAGAGAGACTAATCTAAGTAGAGGAGCCAGGCAAACCCCCTAAACACTGATCTGGAGCAGAACACGTGCCCTGGTATCAAAAAGCCATGGCACGTCTTTCTTCAGCCTAAAACAACCGCCTCATAGATGGCTTGGAGAAATATTTAGCCCATGCCATGATGTTTGCTTTGTATCAACAGCTGTGCATGATAAGAAGATAAGTTTATTGTGTTAGAGTGGAAATGATTTGTTTCAAAGCTGATGTGTTTACAATAGCATCCTTTTCGAAATGTAGGGTCCAGTTGGGCAAGACAGTGCATTATCTTCCAATATTATTCATTGACCAGCTGAGCAACAGAGTAAAAGATTTAATGGTAAGTAATGACAGATTTTATTTTCCTGGGCTCCAAGATGACCGCAGCCGGGGACTGCAGCCAAGAAATTAAAAGACGCTTGCTCCTTGGGAGGAAAGCTATGGCAAATCTAGACAGCATACTAAAAAGCAGAGACATCACCCTGCCAACAAAAGTGCGTATAGTCAAGGCTATGGTTTTCCCAGTTGCAATATATGGCTGTGAAAGCTGGACCATAAGGAAGGCTGAGCGCCAAAGGATTGAGGCCTTTGAATTGTGGTGCTGGAGGAGACTCCTGCGAGTCCCTTGGACCGCAAGGCGATCAAACCAGTCAGTCCTAGAGGAGCTCAACCCTGACCGCTCTTTAGAAGGCCAAATACTGAAGATGAAACTCAAATACTTGGCCACCTAATGAGAAGGAAGGACTCCCTGGAGAAGAGCCTAATGCTCGGAACAATAGATGGCAAAAGAAGAAGGGGATGGCAGAGGATGAGGTGGCTGGATGGAGTCCCTGAAGCAGTCAGCGTGAGTTTAAGTGGACTCCGGGGGATGGTGGAGGACAGGAAGGCCTGGAGAAAAGTTGTCCATGGGGTTGCGATGGGTCGGACATGACTTCGCCACTAACAGCAAAAATGCGAGATGTCGTAACGTTGGTGTCATGAGGCTTGCTTGTCACAGTGGGTGTCCTGTAGTTCTGCTACAGCAGTTTACCTTGAAAAAGCACCCCCAGAATAAACACTCCATCCCTGTCTTGGCGTGCAGTTGAATGGGGAACGTTGTCAGGCTGAACAGAGCCTGTATTTTTCTCTCCCTTCCCATGGCTGCACTGTGCATCTCTGTGACCAACTCGTGCAACAGCCCTGCTGCTTCCTAACGCCCCTCGTCCCGGCTGCTTGTACTTTGCTGGTCAGCTGTGGTGCAGCCAGAGCTGCAACTCGGGGCCAGGGTCAGGCCTCCACAGCCTAGAGGCCCCCCAGATTATTGCAGAGAAAGCAGCACGTGATTAAGAGTGGCAGAAACACACGATCTGCTCCCATAGTCAGGATGACGTTACGATTTATGTGCATTTAGAATGAAAAATGGCTGGCTCAGAGGAGGTTCTGTGTCTGGCTGGTTTTTAAATCAGGGATGGCAAACAGTTTTATGACTGTTCTTCTAAGACATCAGAAATGGAGGAGCCCTTTAAAAGCACAGCGTGGCAGTTGAGGGGGGTGGAGAAAAGAAAGGGGAGTTCCGTGCTCCACAACTGAAATTAAACCCCCAGTAATCCAGACAACCGATCGCTCTTTCTACAATGCTTGCAGCAGCAGGGAAAGAGCAGTTAGCTGGGGAAAAGTGGGCATGCGGGCATGTAACCTTCATGCCAGCAAAATGTGGGGCCTTCCGGGCTCAGGAGGCTGCGTGTATCTGTTTTGAGCGGTGGCTGGGCCCCACGTCCCCTGGCTGAGGCCTGGCAGGGAAGGGGGATTAAAGGGTTCCACTGAACCCTTTTGACCATGCATCTAGCGTGGATGGAGCATCTCAGGACTTGTTAAATGCAAGTGTGCCATGCATTCAAAGGCCCCTGGAAGCTGAATAGTAAAAACGTCACATTTCCCAATGGGGATGTCAATATTTTTCATTATGACAGGTGTTATATAATATACAATGGGTGGCAGTTTATATTTATTTTCTATCTTCTTGGATAAAGATTAAATACAATCTGCCAGCATAGGAGTCCAGTCAATTGGAATAGGTGGGATTTTTAAAAAATGGTTCAGGAGATACTGATGTTATAAGATATGATACTGATCTTTTGAAATGTTATTGCTTATCTCCTGGTTGGTTTGCAGAATATATTCTTAGTTCCTTAATCATGTTTGTCAACTCTAATATTGATGAAATACAAAGATGTGTACTACCATTAGGAGTACACAATTAGAGTGCAATCCTATGTCCACTTACACATAAGTAAGCATAGGATCGTGCAGTTTAAAATACTTCATATTAACCACCTGTTCCATGATGAATGTTTATTTACCTTATTATGTCTTAATGGACTTTTTGCATTAAACCACTCCATTAATAATAATAACTTTGTCTTATTCATATATATTTTATATGTGTTACTATTCCAGTAGGGTTTCTTTTTTTTAATCATTTGTTTAACTCATATAGTCCCTTACATGATGCAGCCGCCTTTACATGTAGTTTGGGAACAAGTAAAGATGAACCCGGTAATGGATGTCGGCATTAATTTTCTTGTGGATTTTTCTAAAACAACACAGATAATAAACCGCTCGACAACCGAACTTCCACTGACAGTATCGTACGATAAAATATCCCTGGGAAAGCTCCGGTTTTGGATCCACATGCAGGATGCCGTGTATTCGCTGCAGCAGTTCGGTAAGCTCATTTCTGTTGGATTGACCGGGCTGCAATACAGGCCTCCACAAAGCGAGGCTGCTTGGAAACATGCTGCCTGTGTTATTCTCACATATCGCCGGTCCTCGACCAGCTCCACTGGCTTCCGGTTGACATCCGAGCCCAATTCAAGGTCCTGGTTTTGACCTATAAAACCTAAGCGGCTTGGGACCAGGATACCTGAAGGAGCGCCTCTTCCCTTACATGCCCTCACGCCCCTTAAGATCCATGGCAGAGGCTCTGCTCCGGGAACCCTCCCTGAAAGAGGTAAAAAGAACATCTACCTGGAGCAGGGCCTTCTCTGCAGTGGCACCCAGATTGTGGAATGTGCTCCCTGGAGAGGTGCACCTGGCGCCAAGTTTATATCCTTTTTGGTGCCAGGTCAAAACTTTTTTAATTGCCATTTTAAAAATTGGTATTTTAATCGTTTTGAACAGTTGCTTTGATTTAGTCTTTTATGTGAATTTTTAATTGAATGATGTTATTTATATATATGTGATTTTTTTGTATCGTAACTTTATGAATTGTGAGCCGTCCTGAGATGCCAAGACACATGCGATGACATAAAAAGTTTTAAATAAATAAAACAATAAAACATCTGCAAGAGTCATATTGGCAGTCACAGACTGGTTCTGTCAACAGATCTTATTTTGGGTGTTTAGTTTTTTAACCATTTGAGATTAAAGACACCATTTTCGAGTCGAGGGACCTCAGAGCTCCTGATTTCGTGTGGCGTTTTGCTAATCCAAGCAGCAAAATTAATGATCAAACTGTGGGGAAGGTGAGATGGCTGAATGTTTCTCCAAGTGAAAAACTTCTTGAGGAAAGCAACACGTTGAGAAAAACACCTGAAGATTTGCCCGGCCCTCGAATGCCAGTTCTGTTTTTCCTGCAAAGTGATTTCAGTTGGAAGACATTCAGCCCTAGTGCACTCAGCACGCAGGCTGAAGTGTCACATTGCGTGCTAGAAATATTGTCATATTGACAAGGTCCTTGCTGAGATCATATCTTGTGTGATCAGGTCACACCCCAATGGGTGACGGTGTGATCTCCCCGTTTTCTTCCATAGGAGGAGGATTCCACCTAGTGTGCGTGGTTGCATGACTTGGTGCAGCGTTTTAGCACACCATGTAAGAATTATAATGCATATATTACCTGTTTAACCATTCATATACGATGGCCCTTTGTGTCGGTTCCATTGCTGTATTGTGCAACTTGGGTAGCACCATTTGCTCAAAGAAAAAGAACATTTTGATCACCCCAAATCTCAGTGAATTAAGAACTGCTCAGAACTTCTGCTTGAGCTCTCCGAAAAGCCATATATTGTCTCTTCATTTTTTCTAGGTTTTTCAGAAAAAGATGCTGATGAAGTGAAGGGAATTTTTGTGGACACAAACCTCTATTTTCTTGCTTTGACATTCTTTGTAGCAGCATTCCATGTAAGTGTGATTGGGCATTGCTAATTACTGCTAATGAGTATTTAATAATACATAATTGTGCTGAATTGCTCCGACCTTCCCTAGCCTGGTTCCCTCCAGATCTTTTAGACTACAGTGTCCAGTGTTCTTCACCAGCATCCATGCTGGTTGGGCTGCAGGGACTCACAACTAAGACAACTGGAGGGTACCACGTGAGGAAAGTATGAACCACTCTGAACTCTTGTTTTAAGAAGTGCTGGTGCCGAACATGTGGCTGGAGTGCTGGATTTGGATGTGGGAGACCCCAGCTGAAATACGTAATCGTGAACCTCAGTCTTGTGCAAGTAATTATTCCTCCTCCTAATTTGTTTCACCAATCAGTTGCAAAGCCAGAACACTTTGCTTCTCGGAGGGAAGGGCACGAGGCAAATGTAGCTAAAGAGGAAGGGCCAGCTTGGTCCGCGTGTACCTGGGCCCTGTTTGGAGCCTCAACTTTAATTCAGTCGCATGGCTGTAGAAAAGCAGCTTGAAAAATCCAGCTCGAGGAGGAGGAAGGGTTTCCCATTCATTCAGCGGCTCTAATTGTAGGATGCTCAGGCTGCCATTGGCTGAAGTAAGCAGACCCTAAAAAAGGCAAGCCGGGAAGCAGGACTCCAGCAAGGGAAGAGAGAAAACGCACCGGCCAAGGCTGTGAGAAAGCAGCCGTCCTGGGGAGCAGGAAATGAGGGCAGGGGGCTTGGAAGGGCATTGGTCCAGATAAGGGGTTCTCCAACGAACAGGGAAAACATGGGAGAGAATGACGGTGGTGAGAGACCGAATGGGCGGGGAAGTGAAGGTGAGAGCTGTTAATCACAGGTCGGTGTGTGTTTTCAAATGGCAACCCATCTTTTAATGGAGCCCATGGGGAAGTGATGGGGAATGTGCCTGTGATTCTCAGGAAGCTTTCCATGGATCCCTCCTCTAAAAACTAGGTGCGTCTTATGGTCAGGTGTGTCTTACAGAGCGAAAAATACAGAATATCCTATCCGTTCTCCTGCAAGGAACCCAAGCCTGCTTCCATAATCCCTCCTCCTCCTCTGCATTTTATCCTCACAACCAACCCTTACTCTGAAAGCCAGGACTGGCCCAAGATCACCCGATGCGCTTCCTGGCCAAGTAGAGACCAGAACTGAAATCTCTTTAGACCTAGTCCAACACACCGATCACTGAGCCAGTTATCGGCCAAGCATCCAACTAAAAGCCTTTAGCCAGTATTGAACAGGTGTAAGATATATGGGGGTAGTAAAAACCTCCAGCACAGCAGGGTTTAGGTGTTTTAATAAATACTTATTTTCATCATCTTTTGCTTAAACCTAGCTGTCAGCAGTAGAAAATAAATTTAAAAAATATAACATTTGCTTCCAGAGTGATGCTTCACATTTTAATGAGTCTTCATTTTCAAAAAGATCAAATGTTTTGTAAATGAAGACTTCACACTTTTGTGTTAATTAAGAGTCACCAGCAGAGAAGTAGATGGGACACGGTCAGGTAGGTGTTGGAAATACAGGGCGGTTTCAGATACCAATGCAGGCAAAGGCTTAGTCGAACAGTTTGCAGTGAAGCTTGGATTTAAGCGTGTGAACAGACAGGAGAATGAATGATTCCACTTTGATTCTCAATTAAACTGGTTTCCCATCATGCATGACTTGGGGCTTGTAGTTTAACTTCAGCGAGTTCAGAAAACTTAACAGTCTAAGGGTCAGTCGAAAATGGAAGCAAAGATGATTAAAGGATGCGCCCTGAGTAATTCTCTTGAATTGTGGTGTTGATGGTTCGAACCAGATCGTGGTGTTTGCAAAAGGAGGTGATAAAACAGAATGGTACATGTAATACTGGGTTTCCTTCAACATTTTCTCTTGACTATTTCTGTAGAAATTTCTGATCCTGACAATGCGATTTAGCTCCGCTGCAGCGATATGCATCATGCTATTCTGAGATTTAAATATTTCGGCTTCATGTATGAATTACATGCTAAATATCCCACAATACTCATCTTTCAGATTTGCTGATAGGCAGCTTTCAAGGGAGCTTAATGCAAATGATACTCAATGTCAAAAATGCCCAGCAAACAAAGACTAATTTCTAGTTTTTAAAGAAAATGGCCAAGAGTCCCTGAATCTGTAACTCTGCCTCTGTGTGTTTATTAAATGGCCTTTAATAACAGATATACATTGTGCTAAATGAGGCTTGAAAACAGCAACACAACTGATAGCTCGTGGCAAAGAAGAATTGGCAGCGTGGCAGAATAACATTCATAAACAGAAAGAGCTAGTTCTTTAAGGCTGCTGAAATGCCACAGAGATAGTTTTATCTGGTCAGGTGCTTAGTTAAAAATGTTGTGAACTAGTAGCTAAAGTAAATTTAACCTACAATGCTGTATTAGCTGTAGAACTCTAATTCAGTTCCCTTGGATGGCATCTCTAAGTTAATATTGTTTGGTATTTCCAGCTTCTCTTTGACTTCCTTGCATTCAAAAATGACATCAGCTTCTGGAAGAAAAAGAAAAGCATGATTGGCATGTCCACAAAAGCAGGTGGGTACTTTTATTAATTAATTAATCAATTAAATTACTGCGGTTATATTTCACTACTGCCCAATAGCCAGAGCTGTCTGGGCCATCTTTATTTGTCAGTGTCCAAGCAGTCTTCCAGTACAAAATTGCAGCCAGGAGATTTATAAAGGAAGTCCATCGCTACTAAAATAGGCCATCCGTAAGAATGACAGTCACACATTGCAAATAACTTCGCAGTTAAAACTCTCAGCTAAGGGGGTCTGCTCACAAATTCACGTGCAGAGTTTCTCAGCCTGGATGACTTCCCTACTGTATGTGTGCAGTCTGTGGAATGCATTGGGGTTGAACGAGGCATCAGCGTTCGGGTTTTGATTTCGGCAGTGGTTCATTCCATGTGCACCAGCCATCACGTGATGTCACAGGGGCTGTGTATTTTTTCCTCCAACCCAGGGGGAATTCGGTACCTCCAGGGGCAGAATGTAGTTCTCGGACCTGTAGAACACCAACTGTAAAGCAGATGAATGCCATTCTTAAGTACAGTTACACACAGCGTTCTGCAGAATGTGAAAATATTCTCTCTCCAGCCCCGCACCGTACTAACGTGAATTCTTCTTGTGCAGTGCTTTGGCGATGCTTTAGCACCGTGATCATATTTCTGTTCCTTTTGGATGAGCAAACAAGCTTGCTAGTGCTGATTCCGGCAGGTGTTGGGGCAGTGATTGAGGTGAGTAGCTGCACAACTTGCAGGTGTTCTGCGCAAACACAAGCAGCCCAGTTCTCGGAGCGGCGTGCAAAAGAGACTCCTTTGCACGCTTCTTCCAGGTCTTTCTAATATTAGATCTCTCTAATAGGTCAAAACCAGCTTAATGCCAAGAAATTTGTCTCCTTAACCACTTGGTATGTTGAAATAATGCTCATGGAAGCTAGCTGAATAGCTAACTTGCCTCACCAGTGACACATTTCCTGAAATTTTAACTGTACTTAATTTTAATTTAGCTTGCAACTCTTCCAGCTGCTTGAAATTCGTGTCGTATAATCCATGCCGTATGCTTTCTGCCCTGACAAAATGAAATTCTCCCCAATGAAAAGCACAATTTACCACTGTCAAATACTTGCTTAGCTTGCATAATTTAACTTTTAATTCTGTCTATTCTAGTCATACTTTTTCAGCGATCTTTTTATTGAGCAATAAATGTATTATTTACTAGGCACAGAGCAAAAGGGAGAACTCTGCAATGGCACTAAGGTTCCCATGCCGTGATGTCTAGATCATTCAACAGTCACGGCCTACACACTTTCAGGCAGATCTTCACACCCTTGAGGGCTAGAAACATGATCTTTTTTGAAATGATCTTTTCCAATATTCTTCAGCCACTTCTCTGCTTATTGTTTATTTTGCTCTGAGTTGCAATTGAACCACAGCCTTCAATGTAGTGCTGATGATCCTCAAGGGATTGGCTTATTCAGATAAACCAGAGAACTCCCTGCTCTGTAACCCCACGTTTTTGGTAGCAACATTCTGGGCTTATAGAAGTAATTGTGGTTATAGTAGTGTGCATTGTAAACATCACGCTGCTAACACAAGTAGAGCTCCTGTGTTTGAGGAGTCAACAGGGAAAATAGGTATGAAGCTTTCCTGTGAAACACCACCTGAAGTGTTAAGATTGGAGTGTGTATTATTTAAGTCTAAATCAGAAAAAAAGAATCCATGCCATCATCATGGTTCCTCGCCTTACTAAACCTGGGTGATTTGGTTCCTATTATTGTCACTTAAAAAGGGGACCACCCAAGCACAAAGCAGCAGTTTCTAAATATTAGGGTCCCCCACATGTGCAGAAGCAGATCCATCTTTAAGTTAAACATAGTATAATTTTTTTTAAAGACCTATGAAATGTTCCTAGCAGTTGAACCTGTGCAGCATAGTTCCTTCTCTGTGCCGGCTGAGACCACGGGCTAGAGATGGGCTGCAGCAAAGGTCCCCACATACTGTACAATATGCTGCTCCCGAAACACAAGCACACACCTCTGCCGCCACTGGTCCATGGTCACAATGATCCACAATCTCCCAGACGTGAGTCGGCCTCGTAATTGAAGTGCCTCTTCGTCAGAAGGCAGGGATTTGTACGTGGAATGCGATCTGCAGGTGGCTGCAGCCCACCGCCTGACTTTTGACAGTTACTCTCCAAACTATAAAATGCTGAAAAATAAAATAAAATTGCTCAGGATGGTGAACTTGTCCTACATCAAGATAGTAGTGATTTTAAGATAATATTTTACCTTCCAGCTTTGGAAAGTGAAGAAAGCATTGAAAATGACAATTGAATGGAGTGGCCTGATGCCCACAATTAAGGTATCGTACGGGTTCTTTAAAGAGGTTTTCACGTGTGCGGCTCTCCATTCAAACCCCCTTTTCCCTTCAGAAGAGCCATAATTGTCACGCGTGCCGCTGTGGCTTGCCTTTCGAATCCGCTGAGCCGCTTCATATGCAATGGGCAGCCCCCCCCCCCCCCGTGGTAAGCCATGGTAGGTCGGTTAATGTGTGTGCCGCCCCCGGGGGCCTGACGGACAATCGCGCTTACCATGGTCTGCTGGCACCCTCCCGAAATTCTGCCACCTCAGGAACATGCAAAAGCACAAGCTGTCCCACTCTGTCTTTCAGCTGGGATTTAGAAGGGTTGCAGTGCTTTCCGGCAGGAAATTACGTGGGGGTGTAAAGTCCATGTACTTAATGTAGAGCTTTGCCTTCAAACAACCCTCCCAGGGAGCCGTGTGGCTAATGGGATAGGTTAGAAATCCAATGAATAAACAAACTCGCCCTCCAGGAATCCGTCTGGTTCCCAGGTTGTCCTGTCAGATGAACTGATGGAGCAGATGGGAGGGGGCAGGCTGCCTCCCAAACGCCCCCCCATTCCCCCCTTGCACCTCTCTTCTGGAGCAACCAAGTTGTGATATTCAAAGCCTGTGCTCAGAGTTGAACCCACTGGCAAGCCCTCGGTCCACGTTCTGGGTTGTTTAGCCTCATCATCCCAGAGTGCTGGGCTCATTATCACAGCGAACAACGTTGGGTTTTCTAGAGTTGTTTGGGGTGTTTTCTGGCCTTTGTTTGTTGGTTAGTTTGTTGGAAAGCAGATATAAACAGGCAAGCAGTTCAGAAGTGGGTCGTTAGCCCCACAACACATGGGTATGGGGGGTTGGGGTCAGGGTTTTAGACACCCTCCAGACTTTATCCCAAGCAGCTACATGCCCGTTCAGAACTCTGCTGGCCTATCAAATCCATCCTGTGTAGAAGTTAAGAAAATTGTGGAAACACCCTATGTGAGTTCAGCGCTTTGGCTAAAGACAGGAAAGTAAGTTCTGGTATTCCCAGTGAGACGGAGAAAGCAATCCAGAAGGAGTATCCCAAAGACATATCAGGTGGCTCAGGAAAAAAACATCCAAACTCCAAGAGCATCCTCCAACCTCAGGCGTGGTGGGTGGAGATCCATTCCTCCCATTTCTCAAAGCCCTCACTGCCGGCCCCGAATGAACTAGGCCAGCTGCACTGCAAGGTCGGAGAAGTGACCATCAAGGAAAGGGGGCATCATGGGGGGGAAAGGAGGGCAGAGGGCCAGCGACTGGGTATTCTGAGCCTCGAACTCTCTCCAGAGTGGCTTTGCTATTCCGGCTGGACCTCGGCTGAGGACTGTTGATCCAGGCGCTCCCACTCCAGATATTTTGGACTACAGTTCCCAGGATCCCTGCCCATTGGCCGTGCTGGCTGGAGTTGATAGGAGGTTGCATCCAACGCTTCTGAGTGGGACTGTGTTGTTACAGGCTGCTCTGGGCTCCACATCTTGGTCTCTCAATGTTTTGTTTTCCTTTTGAAATGAAGCATTTCTCATGGCCAGAATTCCCTTCTTATGCTTTCAGTATGTATGTTCTCACAACTTCTTCTGCTCCTATATTTTATACAGTTTGGCGCATTTACGGAGTCTGAAAAGAAAACGGAGGAATACGATACCCAGGTAAGTACCGTTTGGTGAATCTCTCCATTGGGGGGAATGGAAGCATTTGGTATTGCAGATTCCGATCGCAAAGAGCTGGTCGGGCCGTGGCCCAGCTCTTTGTAAAAGTGGAGCGTGCCGGATAGAGGTCAGCAGGAGCAGGCCATGATGCTGTGTGTGGTTGGCATGTCATCGCGTCGTTCTCGAGGTCTTTTCCTAAACTCTTTGGTAGCCTGACATAAACAGCTGAGGAGAAGCTGCAAAGGCGAGCCTTCTCGGGAAGGGTCCAGAAAAACTCTAGAATGGAGGTTAGATGGAAGTGGCTGAGCGCTGTCTTAATACACCTGTCGGTCTTGAAAAACTGTGCGACTGTCCCTGAAAGGCTTCAGTGGATCAGCAAGCTCCAATTTCCCTATCACTGGCACAGATCCAGGGAGCAGTTGTTGCATGAATGGCCCAAAGCTGCGAGGCGTCTGCTCTGTCCGCAGCCTTGTCCCAGATGGGAAGACACGGGTGATGACTCCTTTGGGACGTGCTGGGCGATTGCAGTTTGAGGCAGTCACCCCTTTCCAAAGGGAGGCAGTAAGATCCCCGGCCAGAATGGTTTTGGCTTCGCTGGCCAGAATAGACGTGATGCAGCTTGTAACAGCTGATCGCTGGAACAGGCGGCTCAGGCTGGCTGGGGGTTGTAAACCAACGTGTGGAGGGCGCCAGGTTAGGGATGTAACCAGGTTAGTACACACAGAGTCCCCACCCCTGCCCCTTTCTGAAAATACGCGCATCTTTTCAATTGGTTTCTGGTTGCGCTCCAGCACCCTGGACACCCTCCAACAGAGCCAAGCTCAGGGAGCCCAGGTTCCATTTGGATGCCAGGAAGCACTTCCTGACAGTCAGGACCCCGAGGGTGTGGAATGGGCTTCCACGGGAGGTGGTTGAGGCCCCATTGGTGCGGGTGTTCAAGGATAGGCTGGACGTCCACATGGTGGGCATGTTGTGAGTGGAGCTGGTTGGAGCCGGGGGTCAGACTAGATGGCTCGGGAGGCACCTTGACTCGCTCTGTCTCTTATGTTTCTATGGATTCAGGTGGTTTATGGTTATGATTCAGAGCTGCTTCTGGGGATTTGATGCTGTCTCTGAGGGTTTTGTTGTGGCATTCTGCCTCTTCTCCATTTTCTTCTGAGAGTTACAAAATTCTGTTTTATTGTACTGAGTGTGTTGGATGTCCCAGTCTCATTCTAGCAGAGTCTCTACTCTTTCCCAGTTTATTTTATTTATTTTTTATTTATTTATTTATTTGTTAAAGCATTTCTATGCCGCCCCTTGCCGAAGCCTCAGGGCAGCTCACAACACAAAATAAAATACAATAAAATACAAAAATAACAATATAAAATTCACAATATAAAATAAATAACAATATAAAAGTTTGCTCTTGAAAAGAATTACCTCCCAGCATAGGTAGTTGATTGGACATTAATCTTCGACAAGGTCCTCCGAGGTTCTGCTTCTGACTAACCCTGCACCTAATCTCTCAGCCCAACCTTTATGACAGGTGTATTTATGGGATAAAGGGGAGGAAGTCCATGAGCTCCACCTTGCGCTTGGAGGAAAGGTGGGATAAAAATGCAGTAAGAAAATATGAGCATGGTTGAACAAATCTTTGTTTTCTTTGGAAGGCCATGAAATACCTGTCATATTTGCTGTATCCATTGTGCATTGGAGGTGCAATTTACTCGTTGCTGAATATCAGATACAAAAGGTAAGGCACTGTGGGTTCTTTTAAACCTCTAGAATGTATATCTTTAAATGTTCGTACCACAGAGATACTGCCTTGTAATTCTGCAAGTCAAAAAAGGCAGTTCAGTAAAGGTGCTTTCATTCACAGGGCAAAATGTTTTGTGATTTCTCTTAAACGTGGCAAAGACTCTGCAAAGAGCTTGGCCACTCTGAAAGGTAGCGGCACCATCCTGTTACGCCGTAATGGCCCAGATCAGAAGGTGCTACCAAGCGAGCAGCTTCTAAGTGTGGCTTCTAACGACGGCCTGAAGGCAAACGGTCATTGGCAGGAAACCCAGTCTACCTGGTCTGGATATCTTGATCAACTGTGGTTACTAGGAACTGGGGGAGAGAAAGGGCACGTGGCGGGGGGGAAGGGTCGTAGAGGCCCACAGCATGTTCCTGACGGACGCACCCCGTAGCTTGGCGGTTGTGTCTCAACCCAGCGTATGTCCCATACGCTCCCCCATATTTCTAGAGTAGAGCATCTAAAGCTGTAGCATTGCTTATTACCAAGATACATACTTTGCTTTTAATACAGCTCCTTCACAGCTGTGGCCTCATCATCTTTTCATACCTGAATGTCTTCTCTTTACACCCTTTTTGTAACAAAGCTCCTTTTTCAGCCTCTCTGTCGAACAATTTCCTTCAGGTCCTGTCATACTGCCGCAAAAGCTGCCAAGCTGCAGTGCTGTTTTATTAAGTGTTCGCTACTGGGAAAGCACATGGAGGGAAAGCAATGCGTTCTGAACCTGGTGGTTCAAGAACAGTGCGCTTGTATAAGAGGAGGGAGATCTGACAAATAGAAATGTCTTAGGGGGATTTCTCCAAATTGGATGCACAGAAAGTGCCTTGTTCAGGATTGAGATGCTTCTGCCTTTCTTAATTCAGACGAATGTGGCCCCAGCCATTCAAATCTGTGCAGTTAGGGCTCTTCCCACCCTTTTCTTTACCATGATCTACCATGTTGATGTTGTGTTCTTAGTATAAAGGTCAGAGTAGTGGGGAAAGTCAGCTTAAAATGTTTCTCACTGTGTATCCGAAATTCTGTGTCCCATGTACATCTGTGACTTTTGCGTGCTGAATTCCTTTTGTTTTGAAGCACAGAAGAATCCACCGGATAGGGGTGGGAAAAGGAAGCAAGAAAAGCCTTCATTGTTAAACGTTACTTGTTTGGTTTTCAAGTTGCCCAGGAATGAAAATAATATTCTTTTTTTTCTCCCCCATCAGCTGGTATTCATGGTTAATTAACAGCTTTGTAAATGGTGAGTGTTCTGTTATGTATTTTACTAATCCTGGTACTTTAAAGATGACAATGTAAACAGGAGTTCTCCTAAAGGGTTTTTTGGAACTTGGCACTTGCAGAAATGTGTGTCTTATGATTAGTCGTGGTGAAACTCTTGCTGTACTATGTGAGTTCTGAATGAACCATAGAATCGTACCGTTGGAAGGGATCTAAAAGACCATCAAGTCCAGCCCCCCATTCAGTGCAATACTCAAGTCTCCCATCCAATATTGACCGGGCTGACCACCTCAGCTTCCAAGATTGGGCAGGATCAGGCACTTGAGGCTATATGGAAGTGAGACAAGTCCCAAACTGAATGCTTCCTCAAACAGAAAACGGGAATGCGAAGAGAAAGTATGACAGACCGCAGCTGCCGCTCCCGGGAATCCACCGTGGAGAGCAGTAGATGAAATGCAGTAAATTCCAATATTCCTGGAAGCTTAATATTTCTGTTCTCAATAAAACCTGTTGTGCCATTGCCTTGAAATAAAGAAGTAGAATACCCCATCAAAGAATCTGGATTATACCAATTGGTTTTTAAACCAAGAGCAACATCGTAGAATGCTTCTGCTAGTTTTCTTGCTCAAGCAGGAACCTGGAATGGCAGAGCTCTGTTCTGGGATGGAGCAGGTCAGCCAAATTCTCTTCTCTGAGCTCCTGTTCCAGAAACAAGCATTGCCATTTGTGTCTGGATATTTTTGAAACTACAATTGTTTCTCGCAGTGCCAGTCAGTTCCAGTCATGGCCAAGCAGTATAGAATATCGCACTACATCCTCTTTTAATGTAGCCTCTTTTCTCCAGTTCTTTCTTCATTGTTTTATGTTTCCCCAATTCAATCTGCAAACATGCAGTTGGTTGAGTCACTTTCCTTCTTACGTATCAGCCCCTGAATATCCGAGTGGTTTTTCACGTAGCTCTGTAGCCCTCCAATATAAACCAAAAGGTACCCCAAAGGTTCTGTGCTAGTGTTGCCACTTTCCTGGCAGTTGACAGTCGAAGCAGAGAGCTGCAGTGAGGTGCAATTTTAATATACTACTACAAAAATATTAACTTAGGAAAGATCTAAGCATGTCTAGATACAGTACAAAGATTAAAAGAATGCAGTCTCTGCTCATAGGATTAGAATTTAAAAAGGGGGGATGGCATGGATAAAAACAGGCATTTATTCTTCAAGTTATTTAAACATTTAATAAAATTTATAACAGCATTTGAGAGTGGTAGTTTGGGGAATGGAATAGTTCACTGGCAGTAAGTCGTAGCCAAGCTCATAAATTGAGCTGTGTTGTCTTGGACCCCATAAGCTGCAGCCCAGTGCAGTGGCTCTAACAATTTACAGAGCAAGCTCTGTGGAAAAAAGCCCGACCTGACTCAAAGAGAGTGGCTTCCAAACAGGTTACTCCTCAGAGTGCAGCCCCGGAGCATTCGAAGTAAGATAGGCTAATACTGTTACCCCTTTCAGGGGTGAGGGTTGAAGCTGAAGTTCAGTTTTATATCTGCTGGAGTTAATTTCGAATGGATAATTTCCCTTCCCACCCTCATTTCTTTACTCCAAAATACACCAGCTGGAGTCCAGGTGTTGAAGTGGTGCTCTGCTAGAACTTGCTTCTAATGTTTCAGATCATGTCCAGCTCTGACATCTCAGAAAAGATGAGCCAAGCTTCATAATCTCAAGAAGCAGTCACTTCCCTTATTTTCAACAACATGTGATGTTGAGGGTTTGTGAATCTAAATTTTGACAAAAGCTTAATATTTCATGTCAGTTTAATTGTAATATGCAAATAGCATAGAAATAAATAAAAGATGCATGAATTTATTGTGCTGTAATATCAAAAATTAAAACAATGTTGTCTTGCCCAACAGGAGTTTATGCTTTTGGATTTCTGTTTATGTTGCCACAACTCTTCGTAAATTATAAGGTAACTCAGTGATTGAGAGGATATTTTAATTTTTGTCTTGTCAAAATTCTTTTACTAAATTTAATCCATCTATTAATGTTTGGCTTTGGCTTTTCTAGATGAAATCTGTTGCACATTTGCCATGGAAGGCATTCACATATAAAGTAAGTTAATTTCACACTTTTAAGAGTTGTAGTTCAAACCAATCCATTCTTACCCTTTGCTTGAGAATCGGACAGCACTGGGTGGCATTTTGTTGACTGCGCTCAGATCACAAAAAAACAAATAGAAAAGTTATCCATTGATAGGATAGGATCCATAGAGAAGCAATAACAGTTGCAAAGCATTCTGGTTCAGAGGCGTCCATGGAACTGTATTCCTCCTCGCATCAGAATGGCTCTTCCCAAATGCTGGTGGGAGTCTTCAGGAGTAGCTTGAATGCCTCATGAGAAAACACATTTGGCGGAAGAAAGCAGAAAGTGCTTGGGCACAGACCCAGGGACCTGTCGGCCACGTCGCAATGACTCTTGCGAACACAGGCCGTCTGCTGGGTATGGCGAGCCACCAGGTTTTTGCTGCCTACCAAGTATTAATCAGGCTACAGTTTGTGGCTCTGGGACGGCCTTCAGCTTGGTTAATCATATGCTGGGAAGGCCGGCAAGTTTAGATCCTGGCCTACATGGAGAATGGGCGTCTGCAGCAGCTGCTGGATTATGCTGCGTTCTCTGTTCAACAAGTTTCTCCCCATAATTTCTGCCTATCGAGAGCTCTCTTCATGACCAGTCCCCAGTCATCTTGTCTGGACTGCACTCTGATCCGTGTCTGCACCTGGATTCTGGCTTGTTCTGGATTCGTGGGCACATGCCAACTTTTGGCTTCTGCATGACGAGGTGGCCCGTTTGGTGGCGGGAAGACTGACCTATCCAACCACAGCCTTGCTTTGCTGTAAAAATGGCTTATTTGCTTGAAAAGTTTGTGTTTGGGCAGTTCAAGGTAACAGATACATGGCTATATAGTCTACATTCTCCTTTCCATCTCTTGCAGGCGTTCAACACGTTCATCGATGATATTTTTGCATTTATCATCACGATGCCAACATCTCATCGGCTGGCATGTTTTAGGGATGATGTAGTGTTCCTGGTTTATCTTTACCAAAGATGGTACGACTCTCTCCTCTTCCTCCTCCTGTTTCCCTTTGGATTCTTCCAGGGCAGTTCTTACAATTGTATAATGTGTGGGCAAAGAAGACAAACTTCAGATCCTGGTTAAAAGGGCATTTTGTGTCGGAAGGAAGGAATGACCTTCTTTCCTTTTTCCTTCTTTCCTGGGAGGGACTATTTCTCTGGGGCAGTAGTAGGGGAAGTGTCACCCCCTTATTTCTTGGGGTGGGGGGCCATGGCTGATTTTAGGAAAGCAATTTATAATCAGATCTGCCCGTAGTCCTAGCAGTTCTTTCCACTGCTTTCTTGCAGCTAGTAAAAATAATTCCCATTATGACAACATTTGTAGGACGGCTGGGGTTGGCATTGCAAGCAGATGCATGCATATCTTGGTATTGACGTCATTTATCAGTCGTATTATTTAATACATATATGGATGATAGATAATCAAAATAAGAACATCTGGAGATGGCTGGTGTTTTTCTTAAAGGAAATATACAAACGAAATGCAACTCTTTCTTTTTATTTGTAAGGCTTTATCCTGTGGATAAGAGCAGAGTAAATGAATATGGAGAATCGTATGAAGAGAAGCCAAAACGAAAACCCCACAAAGAATAATTGGAGATAACTCCAGAAGCTTCTTTAAACTGACACTGGCTGCATATGTTGCGTGACTTTTAAAAAGAGACGAAGCAAAAGAGTATTCTTCAAAGCTTGTGACAGAACTTCATGGACAATTTATCATCTGCATTGCCAAAATATGTTTTGATTGCCTCTGGATCTAATTATTTTGTTATGATTATAAGTCTTCTTTTGGGTTCCAAAAGTCTGCCGATATTTCTGCCAGGGTTCACACAGATGGTTAACATTTTGAATACATGCAAAATCTTCTGCATCCATATTTCTCTGGTCTACCTGACTGTCTTGCACATTCCACCAGTTGGCAGTGAAGTATATGCCCTTTTTAAGGGCGCTACTGAGTCTTTTGTGAAACAAGCACCTACTTACAAATAATTACGAAAAGTGGTGACGGGGGCCAGGCTTTGACTTTCAAATCGTCCTGTGCAAAGCTTTTGTTCTCTGTTGGACCAATCCCTGCCCTGGGTATGATCTAGCCAAAATTCGGCCCATTCAATTGTCATAGATTTCAGCGAGAGAGACTCAAATCCCTGCTTCTCTCACTCCCTGAAGTCCAGTAAGTTTATAAAAAAATGGGTTGGCTGGATGGTGTCCCCTGTTTTGCATTGCTTTCTCCACTGTGAGCATCTCAGTTCTTACTACTGTTTCTTAGTCCCAAGGTGTCAACTGTGCTTCTTATGGTAAAATTAGTTCTTACAGCAGAATTGGGCATTGTCTTGAAACTTTATGAATATCTAAAAGCATGCACGCTAAGCTGTATGTACCGAACAACTGAAATCAACACTGGACTCAGAAAGCTTCTAACATTGTAAAACATTTTTAAATGGCAGAGGTTTATTAGCATAAGTCCAGCTGAGCTTGTGCAGCAAATAGTATTCTGTAGTTATTTTTGTACGCAAGGCAAAATACTTTCCTCCAGCTCTAAAGCTGGAACGCCTTCAATTCCTCCCAGACTGATGGATGGGCTTTTTCTCCCCTTATGTGAGAGCCATTACGTTGTAGTCAAAGGTATCGTTTAAAACAAATGTAAATACATACTTTGCATGACACACTATTGTGCCAATTATACTTCGGCAGGGAAAATGCAGATATTCTTTCTTTAGTGACATAAAATGAGGTTGGGGTAAAGGGTTGAAGCAGCAGGTAGACAGAAAATCTGAACTATTGAGAGAAATTTAGACGGGAAATTGTGTTCAAAAACTGCTGGGAAGGGGAACGTAGCTTTTCAGGTGCTGTATTTTTTGGGAACATAGGGGTGTAACATTTTATAACTACCCTTTTTATAAATTTGGATGCCGTAGTTATTAATCAAATAATGTCGCTACTTTTCTCGAAATAGAATTTATTTTAAGCATATTCAAACGGCAGTGAAAGAAGATCATTTCTACTGTGCGAGGAGATTTAATAGAGCCGCAATCCTACATCACATATTTGAGGCCACCGTCATTTAAGTTCCAGGAGCTTTCCTCCCAGAGACAAGGGATGCGGTCACCATTTCAGTCCCCAGTCCTTAACGCTTCAAGTTCTGCCTTACAAATGTGGAGCAAAGGCACCTGCTGGAATGTGTGACCACTGAGGGCTGCAAAGCTGCTCCAGCTGTATTTTGAATGAGACTTGAGCATGCTTAATGATGACCTTTGTTGCCAAAAGGTTGCACTTTTAATGTCGCTGAATATGCATGTGTGTTTTCCCCATATAGCACCCCAAAAATGACTGATACTTGATTTCTACAGGCAATATCCATTTGCTCAAAATGGGTATATTTGGGTAGTTATAATGGCTTGGATCCAGACCGTGCTAGTCTTCCTTTAATCCCATTTAAACCAATGGGTGAAAGTTTTTGAATTGTTAGTGTTAATTTAAGTAACACAAATTAGTTTGTGTTTCAATTAAAACACTGAAAGGAGGGGTGACTAAAGCCTGACTAACTTAGTCTGAATCTAACCCTTTCTGTTCAGTAATTTTTAAAACGGCAATATTGGCCCCTACCCTAAAACTTTATTTCTTCCGCTAGATATATTCTAAACTCTGTAAATCAGATTGTACATTATTAAACAGGGGGAGAATGTTAACCCAATTCAAAGTCAATTACAGGCCCAAACTGTAAATCATTAACCTCTTGGCAGAAATATTAATCTCCCAGGTTTCTTTGGTTGGTGTTTAAAAGTACATAATATCAGTGCTTAGCTGAATAATTTGCAGTGCAAATATCTGATTTAAATGAGCATTTTTGTTTTACATTTGAACAAAGATTGTAACTGGTGGTAATCTCCATGTCCTGTCTAAGCAGAGAGATCTGGTTACCATCATCCGGTCAGTGATCTTAGTTCCCTTCACTCTATGTACAAATAAATGTTTACAGTATACTTCTCTGCGTATCTCTACCTTAGGTTCTGATCATATTGCTGGAAAGAACTCTTGCATCTAATGGACATTTCTCATATTCCCACTGCATTTGAAGGCTGGACTTCACTTCCCATCAGCCCTAGTCAGGAATACTGGGAGTTGTAGTGCCAAGCTTCTGGAGAACACCATTGGGAAAAGCCTAATGAGTTGATGGATTTGAGTGGAGGGTTTCCAGTCATTGCATTGCTGCAAAGAGTTTGAAAATCCCCCAGAGTCCGTGCAATTAGGACTTGCAAATACATCCTGTCGCCCTGGGCGGAGGAGGGGGGTGGGAGAGATCCCCCCCCCCCGAAATCGGTCAGATGCTGTATGCTGTGCGATGACCCCGTTTGGTCTTTCACTGTCGATTTCCTACGTGGAAGGTTTTACCGGCTTCGTGCTTCTGGGACGACCCATGCAAGGCAAATGGGGTGCACGCTCCCTTCTAGCAGGCCCCGTGCAGATGTGAACGTGTTGATCCGGCTTTGCGAGGTGAGCGACTCCGGGCTGACCTGCGTGCGCGGGCCCACTCGGGCGTGGGCGGAGCGGGTCGGGACGTTCTGGGTCCGCCGCAGCCAGGAGGAGGGCTCCGAAGCCGCCGCCGCCGGCATGGGGCTTCGTGGCGCGGCGCCCCGCCTCCTCCCCCGAGCGGCCCAGCCCGGCGCCTTCGCGCAACAGCCCCGCGAGGTAGGCCGCCCGCGAAGGCTTTGCGCCCGGCCCTTCCCGTCCTGCGCCGCGCCCGCGCCGCGCCGCGCCGGCCCCGAGAGGCGCGCACAGCCCCGCCGCAG